>NW_024081093.1:1490015-1560272 GCF_003009895.1 Hyaena hyaena | reverse complement strand
GGTGGGGGAAAGGGAGAGAGGCAAACCATGAGAGACTCTTGAATGCTGAGAAACAAACTGAGGACTGATGGATGTGGGGGGGAGGGGGGGAGGGGAATGGAGGAGGGCACTTTTGGGATGAGCACTGAGTGTTATGTGGAAACTAATTTGACAATAAACTATTTGTAAAAAAAAAAAATGACAAAAGCTTTAATGGGAAATCTGAATTTCCAATTTGTATTATTTTTAACATTCTATGAACTTATCTCAAAAAAGCTTCTCTTGTTTGTAAATTTTGATCAAAGAAAATTAATGCAAAGTGCATAATTTCAAGAAAGGCCATCTACTACTTGCTTGTGATAAAATGTATTTACCTCTCAATTATTCATCTCCGCAATTGTAGTGCTAGTTGGGGTTGTATCCTTATAAATGAGTTATCCATAAATAAGCCTATAGTCTAGTGAGTCAATGACTATTGAAATGTTTGATTTTAGAGGAGGCACACTTTCCGCAGGAATAATTTAGAGCTTGGATTCACAAAGACCACATTAATACTTTTTAAACTGTAATTTAATTGGAAAAATAAGATACCTCATTTAATCAGCTTGCATTTGAAAAAAAAAAAAACCCACAAAGATAAATAGAACACAAATTTCTTTATACTTCTTGAGCCTTCCAGAAAAACCTGATCGATTCCCCTTTGGGGATTTCATGATCATTCATTCATTGCTGCCCATGACATTTTTATACTGAATTCAGAACGGGTACTAAGGTCCATTAGCTCTGGGAGGCAAATGGCAACTTTCTGATTTATCATCCAACAATGTTTACTTTTTTTTTCCTTCTGGTTTGTTTTCTTTAAGGTGAGAGATAAAAAGCAAGACATCTGAGAGGCCCATAGATCAGTTGGAACTGTTAGGTTAGGTCTACAAAGTCATTTGAGAGAGAGAGAGTCATTTGCCTCTCCAGAGTCATTCTCCATTTCTGAGCCCCTGAGTGCTTGGAAACCCAAGATGGCAGCCCTCAGTGCAGGTACAATGCGCACAGCCCTGGTGCACTACCCCCTAATTAATTAGATGAGAGCAAAGGGCCCTGACACTTTATCTCTTGGGTCTTCACTTTTCTTCTAAATTTTGTCCCTAATTTCTCCATGGTTCTATTGTGTTGAACTGGGGCCTTTCCAATGGTGACAGAGGCTCAGTCGTTTTCGGTTTCTGAGGCTTGCAACGCATTAAAAAAGAAATGTTAGGGGCATCTGGGTGGCTCAGTTGGCTAAGTGTCTGACTTTGGCTCAGGTCACGATCTCACTACTCGTGGATTTGAGCCCCACGTCGGTCTCTGTGCTGACAGCTTGGAGCCTGGAGGCTGCTTCAGATTCTGTGTCTCCCTCTCTCTCTGCTCCTCCCCCACTCACACTCTCTCTCTCAAAAATGAATAAATGTTAAAAAAAATAAAGAATGTTAAAGCAGATGATTAAAATATACTTAATTGTTAAGTAAACACTTGAAATACCCATATGAAACAAAATACGTCTTTAACACAAAAATATAAGGCAATATAATTATACTAATTACAAGATAAAGAAAGGATTTATGAAAAACACAAAATTCATTACATATAACCATTACTATTGTGATCTGTTAATGGGACATAAGTTGAAAGTTACTTGATAGACATCTTTCAATCCTGGGTGTATATCTCTACAACTATTCCTGCACTCTCACAGACTCTTAGCTTAAACTTGGGGGCATTTGTGAATGTGGAATATGAGCCAACGGATTCCCTTGGCCCTGTGTTGACACATGTGGTAGATGCAGGCAAGCCCAGCCCCTATCCCCTCAGGACTGTCTATCTCACCTGACTTCCAATGACCAACATCTGCATCTCCTTGTCTGAGGGCGCCTCTGGTGGTCAGAGCGCCGGCTTCCCAGACATGGAGGCCACAGTCTCAGAGAACTAACTTTTGCAGCCCACAGTCCTCAGGCAGGAAACTGTGAGGTGTGTTTTCCACTGGCCCAGGAGTTTCCTAGTAGGGTCCACCCCACCCACCTGCAGGACTGACCTGCGTGATGACACACCCTCATTCCCAGTCTCTCTTCCTTTCTCCCCTGTGTTCCTTGGGTCTTCTCCCAAATGAACTGCTCGCCCTCGAATCTTTGTCTCAAGGCCCACTTCTGGGGACACCCACATGAGGACAATCCTGTTTCTTGCTTACTTGCTTGGTCTATTTGTTAAGGATTCAATATATAAAAATACTCACCTCTTACACACTGGACTAGTCAAAGAGAAGCTATCAGAACTCACCAAACCGTAGCACAAAATAAAACAAAATTATAAAGTCAGATCAAGTCAAAGACCATTAAAACATTGCCATTTTCTTCTTCATCACATGGCTTAAAGGGCTATATTTTATTTGTGGTTTTTAAAATTGTTTATTTATTTGACAGAGCATGAGTGGGGGAGGGACAGAGAGAGAGAGAGAGAGAGAGAGAGAGAGAGACACAGAATGTGAAGCAGGCTCCAGGCTCCATGCTGTCTGCACAGATCCCAACGCGGGGCTCAAACTCACCAGCCATGAGGTGGCAGCCTGAGCTGAAGTCGGACACTCAACCAACTGAGCCACCCAGGCGCCTCTAAAGGGCTATATTTTGAAACATCCCAATTCATCTATGGACTTAGGTTTACTGGACAACCCTTGAATAGCAGAGTAGTATCTGTAGGTGTATTGGAAGAAGTCAGAAGGCGGGATTATTTCTGTCCACGATACATGAAAGTACTTGAAGTGATGGTCAGAGTCCCTAGGACATTGAGCACCAGTGTTTGATATGAGTGCTGAGCAACAATTAGGCTCCCAATGTTTTGTTTGTTGTAAAAAAGGGAAGTAGACGCCAGCAACAAGGTGTCATAAATGACATGGGAGTTGTTACATGTGGGTTCAGTTTCATTCTTGTTTTGTGCTGGCACTGGAAAGGTCATGTTGCTGCACGCGTGCCCAAGGAGACTAATTGTCAGCAGCCATCGCATGTGAGGCCCTCACCATGAATGATTCCTCTTTCCTTCCTGTCCTTCCTCATGACCCTTGCCCACCCTCCCCCAGCTCCCCGGACTGCTCCCTGTTTCCCTAGTGCATACTTTGCTTTCCTGCCCCTGCACATTTGCTCATGCTTCCTTCTTCCAGAACACCTGCGTATATCTATACTGCTCCCTCCCCGCTCAATGCACACATGTCCACAGAACCACGGCTCCTTTCACCAAGGCCAGCTTGAATGTCATGCCCACCGCCAGCCCTCCGATGAATCCTTCTGGCTCCAAGCATTTTATCCCTCCTCTGATCTCCTATAGTTCATTTATTTCTCCTACTCCCATTATTCTGTATCTTATAATTAGGTGTGTAGATGCCTTGCTCCCCTACACATGTGTGAGCGCAGGAGTGGTCACCAGTGGGGAATGCATGAATAAAGGAATGCAGGAAGTTTGAAAGTCACTGGAGGAAATGCATTGTTTTTGGTTTTAGATGTTCTCATCTGTCTTAATTTTGATTGTTTCTGGTAGGTAGGGATAGGTGGAGGAGTAGACCAGAATTCCAGGTAGAGGAAAGGCATGAATGGGCATGCGCGCGCACGCACACACACACACACACACACACACACACACACACTAACCCTTATGTGTGTGGGGGGGGCGTGGAGAGGAAAGAAAGAAGGAAGGAAGGAAGGAAGGAAGGAAAGAAGGAAGGAAGGAAGGAAGGAAGGAAGGAAGGAAGGAAGGAAGGAAGGAAGGAAGATTTCCTTTGAGGAGAGAGACTGAGTGATTGGGGATAGGGAGAGAGATCTACTTTTCTCTGTCTATTGTCCTATAGTTTTACTTTTGTACTAAGTATCTGTGTTATCTAACTTTTTTTAAAATTAAAAGACATATGAAAAGGAAATCCAGTAATCTTTTGTCCCCTTAAAAAGTCTTATTAACTCTGAAATTCTGCTACCTGTGTAGGCTGTAATATATCCAATTGACCCTTCAACGACACAGGTTTGAACTGTGGGGCTTCACTTGTATGTGGATTTTTTATAGTACATTACTGTAAATGTATTTTCTCTTTCTTCTGATTTTCTTACATTTTCTTTTCTCTAGCTTACTTTACTGTAAGAATACAGTCTATAATCCATATAACATACAAAATATGGTTGATTGACTGTTTATGTTATCAGTAAGGCTTCTGTTCAATAATTGGCTAAGTTTTGGGGGAGTCAAAAGTTATACACAGAGTTTTGACTTCTTGGGGAGTTGGTGCCCCTATATTCCAAGTTGCTTAAGGGTGAACTGCACTTCTGTTGGGAAACTCATGAGTTGCATTGGTAGCAAGACTAATCCTAATGTTGGGAAATGATTCTACAATGGGTCATTTGCATGTCTGCACATCTTCTGAGTCAAGACACTGGAAGTCTTTGTTCCAAATTATCTTTTGAAAGATGCTTATATAGGAAACAACCTTGAAGCCAGAGCTAGTGTCTCTGTGTGGAGCAGAAGACAGATTTGTTTTGTGTCTAGGATTATAAAGATAATGTTTCCCTCAGAGGTAAAGGCCGAGTAGGCTTGTTAACAGCCCCTCTAAAAAGACCAGGGTTCCTTAAACTCAGAGTTGCTGAGCTATCTTGCAAACCCAGTGAGTGTGCAGAATTCAGCTGAGTTGCCTCCCCCCACCCCACACCCTTACCCCCTCTCTAGGGAATGGACACAAACAAAGAGCTCACACTGCCTGCTATGCAATGAATAATAAAGTCTTCCGTCTCTGACCCAGGGGTCTCTTGTCTTCTGTTGGCATCCGTGAAACCATGACAGGTTAACTTATTAGCTCACAACTATGGTAAAACGTCATACCCTTTGTAGCTCTTGACACTAATGATATAGATTTTGATAGCTGAAGATACCCATCTCAATCAAAATCTAATATTTAGGATGAGCAGTTCTCTTCAGGTGAGCAATTTCATAGAGGAATCCTATTACTTCAATGGCTTTAATCCAGGAATGTATTTGATACCGAGAAGACACAGAAAAGGCCCATTAGCCATTTAGCCTGTTCCCTGCTAAGACAGGAAATTGAAATAACGCTGGGAGCCAAATTATGTCCTTGGTTATTTGGCAGATGTCAAATGGTCATTAATCTATATTACAGGTTTCCAGTAAAAACACGGTGGAAATAAAACAACATTTTCCTCAGGATATTAAGGATATCTATATGATATTTTGTCTACTCTAGCCAATGGATGTTTGTATTAATAGTTAAAGTGAGGATGGCAACAGTTTACACATTTCTAGGGGGATGAGATAGGTGTTTTCATATATGGACGTACATTTCTGTCCACTATCAAAGTGGGAAAATTTTTTAAATGGTTATTTTCTTTAAGTCACTAATGCATGGTATTTTGGTCACAGCAGCCCAAACTGGCTCAAACACTCATCTTTGACAAACCTAGGAGACTCCTGAAATTCAAAACCACACAAAACACATGGGAGTGCACCCAAGGCGGTGACCGTAATTAGGGACGCTGGCAGAAGTCACACTCATGATCTCAGAGAGGGCCAGGGGCACTCCACGGGAAAGGGCCCAGGGTATGGGGTGCACAAAGCCAAGTCCCAGCCAGAGCAGCAGCACACAGAGGATGAAGGTAGAAGCAGAGGAGCAGAGCCGCATGAGGACACACACAGACACACTACGCAGCCCCAGGAAGCAGTGGTCTGCCCGGGGTCTGTGTGCACCATGAGCAGTTCTCCAGTGGCCCATTTTGGGGCTGAAGGAAAGTAAAGTCCAAGCCAATTCACCCCCTCAATACTGAGCCACAAGTAAAGCTTCCATCCAGGGGCGTGGACCCTACCAACAATACCTTCTTCAAGTGGCTCTCAGAAGAGAAAGAGAGACGGGAGACAAAACATGAGATGGTGGCACTGGGAAAAGAAGTGAAAAAAAAAAAAAAGACATTAAAGAATTGAAGGAAAACTGGAAAGAGTCCAAGGGAGAATATCACTAAGGCAAACTCAGTAGGAGCCATGGGGAACAGGAAGGTAAACAGCAAAATAGTTAAAGAGGATCAGAGAGACTAGGTTACATTTCTGAAAGGGGAGATGAGAGTGGGCCTCACTGAGAAAACGACATTGTGAACAGTCTTGGACGAGTGAAGGGGTGGGCAGTGTGCTAGGGAAGAGTGTTCCGGGTACAGGGAATAGCAGAAGCAAAGGCCCTGGCCAAGGCAGGGACAACAGTGTTATTTGGCGCATCTATATTCACAAGTGTGTTCTCTCACTGGGAATTCTACATATAAGCATTCCAAATTCCCCTTCTTTGTTCTTTTTTGATGCTTTTTGCTCTGAGTCCAACCATATTAAGATCATGATCTTGGTTTTATTTGTGTTCATATTTGCCTGGTGTGCCTTTGCCCATCCTTTCATTTTAGAACTTTAAAAATTAGTTTAGGGGGCGCCTGGGTGGCTCAGCCTGTTGAGTGTCCAGCTTCGGCTCAGGTCATGATCTCACGGTTCGTGGGTTCGAGCCCCACATCGGGCTCTGTGTGGACCGCTCAGGGCCTGGAGCCTGTCTTCAGATTCTGTGTCTCCCTCTCTCTCTGACCCTCTCCTGCTCATGCTGTCTCTCTCTGAAAAATAAACAAAACATTAAAAAAATTTTTTTAACTTAGGTTGTCTCTTATGAAGAGTATAAGAGCCGAGTTTTAATTCATCCAGTTTGAATATTTTTTGCTTATTCACAAGTGATTCAGGCACATTTACCATAATTGTTAGGCCAAATATGTCCATCTTAGTCCTGTCATGTTATTTTACGTTCCCAGTTCTCATCTTCCTTGACCTGCTCTCAGAATGTGGCACAGCTCCTTCTTCATTCATGTTCTTCTCCTGCTTCTGAGACACCCCCTTTCCCATGCTCTTGGCTTACCCCCCATCTCACTGGCCAGTCCTTCCAAATATCCTTTGCTGTTTTTTTCCTCATTTCAAACTCTCGCTGTTGGAGCTAAGGACCAGGGCTCAGTCCTTGGCCCTCTTCCTTAATGACTCTGGTGGACCCATCCAGGCCTGCAGTTTCAGACATCAGCTCTGTGCTGATGATCTAAAAATGCATCCCTCCAGCCATGCTCTGTCTCCTGACTGCTGGCCTATATTCCAACTCAGATTTCCAAAAGGCATCTTAAGCTCAACATGTCCAACACAGGGTCTGGACTCTAAACCCATTCCTCCCACAGTCGTCCCCACCTCAGTTAATGACAGCGCTGTCACTGACTTTTTTTCTCACATTCTTCACATCCAACATGTCTGCAGTGCCTGAGAACTCTACCTTCAGGATATTTGTAGAATCCATCTGCTTCTCATCACTGTATTGTTCCCACTCTGGTGCAGTCCATATCTTGCCCCAATTTCTGTAATAGTCTGGAAGTCTCAACTTCCAACGTTGAGTTTCTGCTGTATGTTCGCAATGCAGGAATGTATCTGAATGATCCTGTTCAGATGTGAGTCACATCATGTCACTCATCTGCTCAGAATTCCTCAAAGGCTGTCTATTTCCTTCAGAATAAAAGCTCAATAAGGCGACCTATTAAAAAATTAATTATCACTAAGAAAAAAATCACATGAATGTCTCCACAGATGATGAAAAGGCATTTTCAATGAAATTTCAGCATTCTTCCTTGATAAGTAAAAAACGTTCAATGAAATAAGAATTCATGGATTCTTTTTATTTCAAACCCAAAGTCAACCTCCTACTTACTGAGTAAACACCAGAAGCATTTCCTTAATGTCAGAAACAAGAAAGGAAAGAAGGAAAATTGTAGTTATTTCCAGATCATGTGACTGTCAACTTGGAAATCTTCAAGAAATACACTATTATAAACTCTAAGCGATTTTATTTGGATCATAAAACTGTTATACAAAAATTAATGTTCATATAATAGGCAACAGCCACATTTTCTTCCTATCCCAGAAGAAAAGTTCTCATTCACACAAGTAATGAGAAAGGCAAATTATCTAGGAATAAACTTCATAAGAAATGGATAAGATTTATGAGAAGATGTTCTAGGTAGAGTGATTGGAAGCTTAGAAATAACACTAGGCTCTCTAGTTAGATGCACTCACTTAAAGTCAGGTGGGGGAAGTTAGGAAGCCATCCTCCTATGGCTCCTGCCCCGCCCCCCTCCTCCCAGGAGGGTTGTGGGTTTCTTTGCAGCAAGTTCTAGTCTATTGTCAAGCTTCCTAGGTGTCAAGAAGCAGTAGGAGTTGTGGCAGCTTCTTGATCCAACTCTGAAATCACTGAGTCACTAAGGTGCTCATTCACCACATTCAGGCAGTGACTGATCTAGCCTTGGCATGTGCGTGAAGTAAAACCTTGATTTGCAAGCATAATTCGTTCTGGAAACATGCTTGTCATCCAAAGCATTCCTGTATCAAAGAGAATTTCAAGAACCATTGGCTCGGTTGTGATTATGTGACATTCGGCATCATGTACTACTCGTATTACAAGACATCGCTCATTTATCAAGTTAAAATTGATTAGAAATGTTTGCTTGTCATGCAACACTTGCCGGAAAAGTTATTTGCAACCCGAGGTTTTGCTGTATTTGGTATTAGAAATGGTTGCTGGCATCAGGTGCTCAAGACGGAAATCTGGGACTGGATCTGACCTGGCTGGGTTTGAAGATGGTGTCACTGGAGGAAAGTTGGATACTACAAATCTAGAGCACAGTGGGGACAGTTGTATCACCTGTGGTCACCTGGAACAGTTTACTGAAGGTGAGGCTTTAAATGGTTGCTACACCAGACAATTATGATGGGAATGAGGTATTCAAAAACTGTCAAGGATGGGTTGGCCTTTTCTCACTGTACTGGAGAGTTTTAAGAAAGAAAATGATATACTGAGAAAGCCCATAAGTACAGAAGGAAATTTAGTATATGATAATGATGACATTTAAATCACTAAGGGAAAGATGTATGATTAAGTAAATGAAGTTGGGCAAATGTGTAGCTATCAAGACATATGGTAAAGCTGGATCCATTCCACTTAAATCACACCAAAACAAATTTCCTTTTATTTATTTTTTAATTAATTTTTTTTTTTGAGAGAGAGCACAACAGAGTGTGAGTGGGGGAGGGGCAGAGAGAGCGGGAGACACAATCCAAAGCAGGCTCCAGGCTCTGAGCTGTCAGAGAGCACAGAGCCGATGTGGAGCTTGAACTCACAAGCTGTGAGATCATGTCCTGAGTTGAAGTTGGACACTCAACCGACTGAGCCACCCAGGTGCCCCAAAAACAAATTTCCTTTTACAAGGAAAAATGTGTCATTGTGAAATGTTTAGAAGAAATCATGGATGGATTTTCAAAGTAACGTAAGAAAGGTAAAGGTCTTTCTAAGTATGATACAACCTGGAAATACCAAGTAGTAAAAGAAAACCTTGGTAAGATTCACCAATTAGGAATAGAAAAGATCTGCATTGCCAAAACAGAACAAAACAAGGCAAAATAAGCCAAAAACACAAGCAAATAAAACAGCATAAGTTAAATCAAAAGATATAGCAAGCCGAGAAAAAGTTTTGATATTTGTATCTAAGAAAAGGACAATTTTTATCGTTATATAAACCTCTCTATTCAGTAGAAAATCAGACAAAATAGGGACACCTGAGTGGCTCAGTCAGTTAAGCACCTGACTCTTGTTTTCGGCTCAGGTCATGATCTCACAGTTTGTGAGTTTGAGACCCCCAATCAGGTTCTGTGCTGGCAGCATGGTATCTGCTTGGGATTCTCTCTCTCTATCTCTCTCTGCCCCTCCCCTGTTCTCTCTTTCTCTTTCTCTCTCTCAAAATGAACATTAAAAAAAAAAGAAAGAAAACATGACCAAATATATAAAATATAGTTCACAGAAAATGAAATACACATGTCTTTTTCACACTCCTAATAAAAGAAAGGCAAATTGAAACATTTTGTCATCTATCAGATTGGTTCCATTCCAATTCTGGCCAAAATGGGGTAACTTCACAGCAGCCTGTGTTTCTCCATTGAGCACTACTAAAACCTTTGGATAAAATATGCAAAAAAGGCTTTGTAAGCTGGAGAAAGTGGTGAAAACTTACTGTTTTTCCTCCTTCCTCCTCTGCCCTGAGGCCAGTGTGAGTCACAGTGCTGCAGTCGCTGTGGTTCAGTGACATAGGTAACTAAGACCCTGGAAGAACACCTGT
Organism: Hyaena hyaena; assembly: GCF_003009895.1. NCBI lineage: Eukaryota > Metazoa > Chordata > Mammalia > Carnivora > Hyaenidae > Hyaena > Hyaena hyaena. The sequence continues at coordinate 1,550,070 of NW_024081093.1, read as the reverse complement.
CCCCCTGGACCGAGGAAGTGGGGAAAGGGACCCTTGTGTGCAAAGAGCATGAGGAGAATCCCTGTTATTTTTTTTTTTTCTCTCTCTCTTCCCTAATGCTGCCATTAGAGTAGCCCCAATTTCACAGAAGGGCATGATAGATGGAAAGCATAGGAAATTCCAAAAGAACCTTAGCTTTATGGCCAGCAGAACTGGAAGGAGGAGGTCCTGGGAGCCAGAAAACATGAAGGAAATCCCCAAAAGGAGAATCCCGAATTCTGCGCAGTGGTTTGTGATGCAGCAACAGGTAACTAACACAGGCATTATGAAATTAACTCACTCAGGTCAGCCGTTTGTGTTGTCCAACGACTGATTTGTCATACTTAACACAACATTTTAATTTGTTAATTGTGGAGATGAAATGAGATTGTCCATGTGAAAGGTATTTTAAAAAAAAATATTTCCATTCAAATTTTGTCCCCCCCCACTCCCGTCCTTCTGGTCACATAAACACCAGAAGATGAAGTTATATGGAGGGATGGCCATCCAAGTTCAGGGACTGAGAAGATAGGAAGACTGCATTTTTAAAAAGGCTAATGAGTAAGTAACGTTTAAACCTGTTGAAGCTCACAAACAATCCGTCCCAGTTTGCAGAAGAGAGAGAACTTCTGGACATACCCATGCGGGACTTACTACAAGACAGCCACGTGAGAACTGGTCAGTAAGGTTGTGAACTCCCCTGACAGAGCATTGGGATTCTAGAAAGAACAAACAGCCCCTCTCAAGTAACACGCTTCTGTCCCTGTCCCCCCATCTCCCTCCTTCCTGTCTTGAACCTGGAAGACCCAGGAAAGGGGCAGAGGAGTGGAAGAGCAGACCTCACTTCGCTGGCTTGGCAGGACTTGGAGGCATTCTTCTGGGCTGACCTGGGTGTAAAAGCGGGAACTCTTATAAAGGCTTCATCCATTGCTTTCTTTTGTTCCACTGAGAGTTATTGCTTGCCTGTTGGGGATCTAAAGGGTTCCAGACACTGGGGACATATCAGCGGACAAAAATGATAAAAATCCCTGCCCTGGTGAAGCTTACATTTGGGAGAGACTGACAGTAAACATATGATAATATAAAATGTTAGGTGATGAGTGCTGTGAAGAAAAGAACGAGGAGAGCAGGTAAGGTAGACGGTGGGACACGGAGGAGAGCAAGTATTAGGATGATCAGAAAGGGCCTCAGTGAGAAGGAAGGATTCTATTCCCTGGAGGGAGGAGAGGAAGTAAACAATCTCCTTAACTAAGGAAGGCAGAGGGAACAGCCAGGGCAAACACCCTGAGGTGGGAGGGGAGTGAGATCTAGGAAGAGCAGAGAGATGGATGCTGCCAGGGCGCAGAGAAGGGGAAAAGTAAGAAGTCTTCTGAGAGATGAAGGGTGGCGGGGGACTTGTTCCTATATGTGAAAGTGACAAGAAAATTGGGGTCTGGGCCATAAGAGACTGACCAGAGGAACATGTGACGAGGCATACAGGTTCCCCTGGCTATCCGAAAGTAGAGCAATCCTGTAAATTGAAAGGCGAAGAATAATCCCCCCCAACCTTGCTTTCCGAAAGTTCCTGTTTACAAAAGACCTACATTAGTACCCGTTTTCTCTAAAGAAAGGAAATCTGAAGAGGATTGACGCTTTTATTTAGAAAGCTTTTACTGAAGTAATGCAGGTCTTTCCTAAGAGCCTGGATACCGGTATTTTTTTTCTCAGCGTCTCTGTTAGGCTCCGCCCTCTCTAGGTGCGAAGGCCCAGCGAGGCCCCACCCCTCGTGGAGAAGCCGCCCATAAGACACGCCTCTCCCACCATGGTCCCGCCTCCTCTCGGAGTGACAGCCCATAGGACACACCCCTGCCGCCGTGTTCCCGCCCCCTCTCGGTGGGGCAGCCCAGCGAGGTCCCGCCCCCCAGCGTGGACAGCCCATAAGGCACGCCTCTCTCATCGTGGTCCCGCCCCCCTCTGGGAGTGACAGCCCACAAGGCACGCTTCTCCGGTGCCTTGCCGCGTCCCTACTCGCGGCGCAAAGCCAGCTAGGCCCTTCCTACCGTTTCCTCGGAGGCTTTCCTGTCCCCGCTTGGAGGGACGCCCCACTAGGCCCCGCCCCGCTCAGTGCGACGCAGCGCTGGGCTCCGCCCCTCCCGACGTGGTCCGGCCTGGCCCGTGCACCTTGGAGTCTGGGTCCTGCCGGGCCCGCCACACCCAGCGCCCGGAGGGTCCTCCTCACAGGCCTCGGCCCGCCCCCCGTCTCCAGCGTCGCTGCCGAGCCTCGGCGAGGCGCCGGCTGTCCCGCCCGCCTCCGAAGACGAGGAGCGCCGCTGGGGCCGGTGAGTGGGGGAGGGGGCCGCAGACCCTCTCTCGTCGGCGGCACGGAGCCCCCAGGGGCGCCGCCGGCAGCTCTTCCTTCCCGGGGTGCCTCCCAGTGCGGGCAGCGTGGGGAATGGGGAAGTGGGACCGGGATGGGCGCAGATGGGGGCTGGGGGAGGGAGGACTGAAAGTGTAGGGGGGTGGCAGGCGCAGGTGGGGGCTGGGGAGAGCCGAGGTTTGGGTAAGGGACACGGGTCTGGGGCTGGAGGGTTGGAAGAAACGTGGTGAAGCCGAAATCTGGGACTGCGGTCAGGACGGGGACTTGGGGGTCTTCGGAGCTAAGGATGAGGTCGTGGGTGCGGTTGGAAGGTTGAGGGGATCTCCGAACTGGTGTGGCTGGGGCGAACTTGCAGGGTCATGTTCTCTTCCACATCAGGGCGATTGGGTTTCCAGGCTCTTGACTGGCACACATCGTACGTCTTAAGTGGTAAGTGCAGGTCAGAGGCGGTGCCTGGGACACCTGAGAAACGTGGATGAATAGCGTTCTCCGCCCGTAGGCTGCTCGTTTCCCTGGTGCCCTCCCGGCGCCCGACTTGGCGCGCGCTGCCTGCGCAAACGCGCTTGCAGCCGCCCAGACGGTGGACGAGAGGTTCCGGGCTTGAAAAGTGCGGTTGAGGTTTATTCAGACCGAACAGCAGTTGGATCCCATTCCCTGCAGTCCTGCGGAGTTTACTTTCCAAAAATCGAATCCTGTGGAGTTTTAGAGAAATCAAATCGTTATTATCTGCCTCCTCTGATTTTGAAGTCTCGCACTAACTTACAGAACTCGGTGTTTTCCAAGGGCCCGTTCTGTGAGTATGACAGCTAGTTTTAAAGTCACTGTGGAAAGGAGATCACGTCTGTTCTGACCGGCTGCTGCTGAACGAATTGCATATTACAGGCGAAGAATGCAGTTTAAAAAATCTAAAGTAATGCAAGGGGATAGAAAAGGCCTAGGAAATTGGAGTGTGTGTCCTTAAAAAAAAAAAAAAAGCCAGTGAAACTTTTTCTTCCATTGTAGGACCTTGGAAGATAGAGAAAAAGCATAAGGATGAAAATTAAAATCCCATGCAAGTTCACCAACCTCGTTAACGTTTTGGTGCAATACTCCTTCATCTTCTTTGTATTTTGTTGTGTGTTAAATGTACCAATTACGCAATTGGGGTCATATTGCTATATTACTTTGTGGTTTGCTTTTACCCCCACCTGGCATTTTCCTGGATCGTTAAAAATTCTGCTGAAATAGCTGTTTGTGTGGTTGTGTGATCATCGTCTGGATTTGTCCTTTTATCACATGTTAAGAGTTTTAGTTTTGTGTCACGTGCTGTGCTTGCAAGTAAGATTCAGTGTTTTGCAGCGGGTTTCAGCCGTTATTCCACACAAAATAAGTAAAATCTTGGCAGAGTGCGTGGCGTAACGAGACTGGTTTGAATGAGAGGAGGAAGTGTTCTTGCTTCACTTCCTTGGTCAAGGGTCAGTTGGGTGCTCCCGTGGAGAGGTGGCCTTCTGGTGGCCAGCATCGCGTCAGGCCCAGGCTGGGCTGCTGTGGCCAGGCTCCCTTCCAGAATGTCCTGCCTCGTCTGCATCTTCCGGTACAGTCCTGATGCCATCAGGTCCCAGATATGTTTCCCAGGAAATGGTCCTCACGGGCTTCAATATCTTTTATAAGTGTCGCCGAGAAACTCCAGTGAGGGTGGGTGTGCATGGTGCCGATTTTCCACTCTCAAATTTGCACAGCATCTTATATAACACCGAGAGGCAGCTGCCCTGGGTCTCAAGGAAGAAGTGTCTCACAATTACTCTCATAATGAACAGCCTGTTGGAGGTTTCAGAAGCCATCTCTCTGTTTTCTTACCCCCCAGGGCCTTGTCCTGGCCATTAAAATTGCAGCTTTTCTCCTCAGGAAGTCCCTCTCATTTTCCAGCTCGATCAGTGTGGCCCTTCATTTTCCTCTCAACGATATGTTCCAGTGCTGCTTCATGACTGAGTGATTTGTGTCTGTTCCTCCTTGAGTCTGAAATAAGGTGATCTGTGAAGACTGCTTGTGCATTTCCTTCTAACTAGCCTTTGGATTTGTAATTCCGTTGGCTCCCTTCCAACCCCCCTCCCACCAAGCTCAGGAAGACAATAGAGTGTTCCCTTGTCTTTTCTTGATCCTTGATGAAAGATGCTTACAACCCTGGCCCCTCGTTGTTTATCTTCATGTGTGCATTTCACCCACTATGGTCAGGATTTACCTCTTTCTGCAGGCAGATGATTGCAGTAGCTAATATAAAAGCTGCATGAGTCCAGTTCATCTAGAGGCCTGGCTTTGGCCGTGTGTGCAGTGCAGCACGTGATAAGGACAGAGTTTGGGATGGCTGTCCTGTCCCCCAGAGTGTCTGTGGAACCTAAATGCTATGCCTTTTAGTCATTCTTGGCCGCTGACCTGGCTGACCGCTTGGATAAAAGGGGCAAATTGGTTGTGGTTGCAGAAATCGGTCTATCTTCCAGTGCCCAAGAAGGCTACGTACGTTGAATCATTGATTTTTTAGATTGGCCCCAACTGGGACCACCAGCCTCTCTTCTGTACCCACCCTTAAAGCCCTCCCGTGCCCCCATCTGGTGCTTTGGCCCCATGTATGAGTCATGTGCATGAGATGGCAGACCAAGCTCCCGTGAAGTCCCTCTGGTAAAAGTGGATTGCAGAACTCAGCTTAGGCTTCTTGTTTTTCCTGCCTTGGACGTGCCCTTCATGCCATTGGGCCCACCAGTGGGGAGAAGTGGGTTTAGCACCAGCCTGGATTCCACTGGCCAGCGCATTACAAAATTGAGTCCTTCTTACCTGCACCCTGCTGCGTGCAGGACACAGGGACAGGAATCCCCCAAGGAAAGGGCGTCCCAGAGCTGTTCCTGTATAGAGACAGAAATTCCCTGAGCAACGGGTGCCCCCCGGTAGGGTGCAGGGACAGGAAGGAGAAAGCACAGAAGGTGTGGCGTGACGGGAGTGGGGCATCTTGGGTAACCAGGCATCGTGGCCCAATGGATGCCTAAGTGTCGAACAGCTGAAAACAAGCATGAACAGAGCAGAGTGGTCCTTCAAGGGCTGTCACCAACAGCGTTGAGACCTTGAGAGCATTTTATGTACTGGAGCCTTCAAGGGATCAAGGCTTCCCAGGCTCCACTAACACGCCTCTGCGGGGCAGTCTTTTCCCACCTGGCGTGGGTCAGGGCAGAGTCCGAGGAACACGGGCACGGGCGGTACTCTGTGAGGCTGTGCAGCGCGGCCAGGCCAGTGTTTCTTCTAATGACAAGACTGTAAAACTGACCTTTTGACTAAGTTCAGAGAAGGAATAAAAAGAAAAAGATCTTTGTCATACTGCCTGGTATCATTCAGCGAGCGCTGGATTTCAGTCCTGTATCTGCCACACTGATCGTGTGATTTCGGACCTTGTGAACATGATCCAGTGAGGTCACGAGACTAAATGACCCCTAAGGCTCCTTCTGCTCTAACAGTTCTCTCACCGCCCCGCTCCTCTGGGGTTTTTGGCCCCCTCCTTCTGGAGAGTAAGGGGGTGTGCCCACGTACGGAGCCCTTCATTTGATATACTGTTGGAGAGAAGGCTTTTCATTGTTGGTGAACCTTTACTCCAAACAATTTTTAAAGTTGGGCGACTTCTTTTTTACAAAGTTAGCATGTTTAAAAAAAAATTTTTTTTAATGTTTTATTTATTTCTGAGAGAGAGAGAGAGAGACAGCGTGAGCAGGGGAGGGTCAGGGAGAGAGGGAGACACAGAATCCAAAGCAGGCTCCAGGCTCTGAGCTGTCAGCACAGGGCCCTATGTGGGACTCAAACCCACAAACCATGAGATCATGACCTGAGCCGAAGTTGGCCGCTTAACCGACTGAGCCACCCAGGTGCCCCTAAAGTTGGCATGTTTTTAATCTGGGCACTAAAGCAAATGATCTTGTATTATATAGTTTTAAAAAGTATCATTTGGCCTTTCCTAAAGGGTACATTTTACACTTCTTGTTCAAAATGTGGGACTTCTATTTTACAACTGTAAAAGCCATTTTTTTCTAATTATAAGGAAAAAAAACCCTTGCTTATTAAAATTCAAATCAAAAAGAGAAATGTTAAGAAGAAAATAACAATCATCTTAAATCCTACTACCTGGACATTACAGTTTGGAGAAATATACCTGCCTAATCATTGATGGGCTGTTTCTTAAAACACACATAGTATAGACTGAAACATGAGTGTAGCTACACATAGTTAAGGATGTGAGCTCTGGCCTCTGGGTGCCTGAGGTTATTAAGTCCCAGCTCTCCTGCTCACTACTGTGTGATGTTGGACAAACTACTTAACCTCTTTGGCCTCAGTTTTCTCATCCTGCTAAATGAAAGCCTTAGAGTTGGTGTGAGAATTTAATGGGTGACCCAATGCTTTGCATGTAAAGGCCCCAAAGTTAGCTAGTGTTGTTGTCATTTTGATATTAGTATGGATCATATATATCCATATATGGGGTCTTGGTTTGCGTTTTTTTTTTTTTTTTTACCTTACAGTGTATGATGTTCTCCAGTTAATATGGTTGTACCTGTATTCTAGTATTGGTGCTTCTGTTGTATAGTTGTGATGTGTAAATACTTCATGTATTTAGCCAGTCCCTCTTGCTGGATCTTCAGGTTGTAGGTTGTTTCTTTTTTGTTTCATTGCCATAACTAAACCCCAAAATAAATACGAAAGAGAGAAAAGAAGTTGTAACGAACTTCCACTGAATGTGTATTTTATATCTCCTTGGCATAAAGTCCTAGAAATGACATTGTTGTGTTGAACGGTAGGAGTATTTAATATTATTTTTCATACTGCCACTCTGCTTTCTGGAAAGATGGTATCAAATTGCAACATCTGTCAGCTATGTGTGAAAGTGCCCGAATTTCCACACCTATGCCGGAACTGGGTTCTGTCCACCTTTCAAACTCAGCAAACCTGAAAAGGGTTTCTTTTATTATTCTTTTATTATTACTATTATATTTATACATTTATTATTTATTATTTCTTTTATTAGTATGTTTGAACATCTTTTCAAAGTGTTGGCTGCTTGTGTTTCTTCTTTTGTGACTCGTGATTTCAGTGTTTTGTATTTTTTTTTTGATTTGTAGGAACTCTTTGGATGTCAGAGATGGTGACGCTTTTGTCTGTATTACTTTGGAAATCTTGTTAGGGCTGTCTCAAGTAATGAACGGCACGTAGTATCTCAAATGAGAATAAGTTGATGAGCAAATATTTATTACGTATTTCTAGCTAGGGCTCATATAGATGCTTAGAACTGAAACCTGCATTTAGAGTCTAAGGAAGATTGTTTTATGGCCTGGTAATTATGAATACGGTGGGCCTTTTATTACTGACTGAGGCAATGCAAAAATGCCAGAGAGCTGGCACCTTTGATACATGGCCACATATACCCTGCAGAGCTCTTGATTATGCCTTTAATCTAACCATTCCTGTCCGGCTTGGCTCTTTACTTCCTCTTTCCCACATTCCAGGTTAGAAACCTCGGAGTTATCTGTGGATGGACCTTTTCCAAGTTGAAGGCTACTTGATTCTCAGCCTCCCTTCCCAGAAGGTTAACCTCACCTCCTCAGGCTGCCCTGCCCCCACCCAGTTTCTGCTCTTGTGCTCAGGCCTCCTGTTAGCGTGTTAGAATGATCTGAGGCACACTTGCTTCTGCTTTAAGACTGTGAGCTCCCTGGAAGCAAGATGGGAGCCTTACTTACTTTTGTACCTTCGGACTCTATCACAGCATGGCTCAAAATAAGCACCTCATATATGTTCGTTGTATTTGATGCCTCCATTTAAAAGACAGTGAGGCTTAAGCCTCTGTAGTGTACTGGTACATTAACCATTTTCCCCAACTTTTCGTTCTGAAAAATTTCAGCAGTTCAGGAGAGTTGAAAGAATAGATGGAAAACACTCATAGTCTTGCCCCCTAAATTTACCTATGGAGATTCGTATCACTCTGACACGTAGCTGATTCTCTACTCAGAAACCAACAGTGACTCCGTTCTGGCCATTGGAGCAGATGTGAAGTGTAGCATTCCTTTTCCTTAAATGGTCACAGCTCACAAAATGTTGCCCTCTCTGCTCTGGTCTGGCCAGTCTTACTGTTCTTCTCCTGTACTGTCTATTCTTACGTCGTTGATTTTACATGTGATTTCCCTCCGTAGAACATGCTTCTTCCTTTTTCTTGATTGAAAACTTTTGCTCATTAAGTATTCTGAGTCCCTATAGCTCTAATTGCTAATTTTTATCATTCTTGCATTCTGTATAGTTCCTGACCACATTGTTAGCTGTTAGGAGGCGAGTGCTGGGTCCTGTTTTGATCTGCTTACCTTCATAGAGCCTGGCATGCCCACTTTGGATTGGCTGGTTTTTTACAACAGTATTCCAGAAGCATTTGTGCTATGATGTGAATCCAGCATTGATTTTTAGGACCTATGCGACCCCCAAACTTATGCTCTGTTAGAGTGAAACAAAAGCTCATCAGTCTAAGCCAAATAACCTAGGTCTGTTTGATTTGCTTGTTGCAAGATCGTAATTCACCCCAAGGAACGGAAGGCTGTTCCATGGTGTTGGTCACTCCTTTTGCGATTATTCCCAAGAATTGATTTGCACTTGTACTTTGGAGTCATTAAAACTCACATCAAGTACAAAGTTAGAATAAGTAAGGCTAAAGTCTGGAAATTGTCTCTGCTGCGAATCACTCGGTTGGAGAGATTCACATGAGAAACATTTTAGAGGGTGGCCATTAGGCCTTAGTGACTGAAGCCGTTTGTGGGTATCCAAGTTGATCAGAGTATTTTTCAAGCTTGGAAATGGAGATAAAGATGATATTCCTAAGAAAGAGAAACTAGGAGGGGAAGCTGATGCCGGGGACTTCACCTCCATACCTCAACATGAACTCGGACTGGGTCAGTTCCCTACTCATACTCAGCTGGTGACTCCCATTGTTTATTTGACAAAGCCCAGTTCCTTTGTGATCTTGGTCCCTGGTTAGATACCTGCTCATTCCCGTCCTAGCACCCCGCCCCCCACCCCTACACACATAAGTAGCATGGTAACCATACCTAGTCACTTGTATTTCTCTGATTCTGTTGGGCATTTTTCATCATTAGTTTATACAGGAATGCTGTTTCTTCTGCTTAGAATGCCCTCCAATATTGCTGGCAAACCTCTATTCATTCCTCCAAACCCTGTTCAGGTTTCACATCCTTTGTAAATACTTTCTAACTCTTCCTGTGTGACAGCATAATTTAGACTTTTGCCCTTCCCTTACCTGACTGTCCTCTCTTCCCCCTGCTGGGTTCTGAGCTGCTTACAGAAAAGGATGACATTCCCCCTGACTTTGTACGGGCCTGGCTCACACGTGTGCTTTGAACCATTGGTCGAACCTTTCAGATAACCCATCTGGATCATGAGAAATTTTCCTTTTTCATGGAAGCCAGAATTAGGTGTAATTAAGAGAAAATACAAATATATATTTGTTTATATATTTCACTTTTCCATTATAACGCGTGTGCTTTTTATTTTATTTTAATTTCAGCACGTTTGTAAAAGATGAAAGTGACCTTATCAGGTTTGGATACTTGTGAGAGTTCCTTCACGCCTTTGGTAGTCCTAGAACTTGCCCAGGATGTCAAAGAAGAAACCAAAGAATGGCTGAAAAACAGAATTATCTCTAAAAAGGAAGATGGAGGCAAGTAAAACAAATATTACTCAGACTTAGTCATGATCAGTGACAAAATGTATTTTCAAATGTTTTACAGTTTTTCATTGATATATTTCTTCAAAAAAAGTTTTTTTTGGAGGGAGAGAGAGAGAGTGCAAGTTGGGGAGGGGCAGACAGAGAGGGGAGACACAGAATCCGAAGCAGGCTCCAGCCTCTGAGCAGTCAGCACAGAGCCCGACACGGGGCTCAAACTCACAAACTGCAAGATCATGACCTGAGCCAAAGTCGACTCAGTCAACTGACTGAGCCACCCAGGTGCCCTTCACTGATATATTTCTAAAATTAATATCCATTTCTTTGCTCTTTATTATTTATCTGGACTTGAAAGGCACTCCTAAGTCAGCATGAGACTGTAAGCAGCACAAGTGTGATTTTGTTCACAGCTGTAAATACTGTGTCTGGTACACTGCCTGGTGCATAGTAGGTCAGTATTTATCAAGTGAGTGGACAGATTTCTATTGAGTGCTTCATGTGTCAGGTATGATGCTAAGAGGGGTTAATATGGTCACTGCCTGAAAGGATGTTGCTGTCAGTGTAAGGAGGCTGAAGGCCGATTCCTGGAAACTGAAGTTACAGAACAGCAACACAAGAACAAAAGCCCTAATGAGCGCACTGTTACAAAGCAGTGCACGATACTTTAGAGTGGACTGGATGTAAACTCGCTAGAAGAGGAGAGGGAAGAAAGAGTTGACCCTTGGCGATGCTTTTCAGGGTGGAAAAGGATGACTTTATAAAAGAAGCCTAAGCTTAGGCCCCTCCCAAAGGGCAAAAGAGGGTCTAGATCTGGGGGGAGAGAGTGGAGGGCATTTTACATGAGCAAATGCTTCATAAAACTGTACAAAGCAATACCTAAAACTTTACCAAGTCTCCAAACACTGAATACAACTTAGACTTTTTTTTTTTTTAAATATTTTGACTGTAAACTGAAGTGCTTTCTTAAAAATAAAACCCTTTGATTCAAAATCAAAGTGGAATTTTTAATTTTTTGGAAACAACCAAACCAAAAGAAAACTTGAGAACAGGAGTACCTGCTTATTAAAATCTGAGGTGTTTCACTGGATTGGAGTCCTTTCCTTCCTCCCTCCCTTCCTCCCATCCTTCCATCCTATGTTTGTTTATTTTTGTGAGAGAGAAAGAGACAGAGAGACAGACAGAGATAGAGACAGAGAGAGAGACACAGAGTGTGAGACGAGGAGGGGTAGATAGAGAGGGAGACACAGAATCTGAAGCAGGGTCCAGGCTCTGAGCTGTCAGCACGGAGTCTGACATGGGGCTCGAACCCTCCAACCATGAGATCATGACCTGAGCTAAAGTTGGACGCTTAATCGACTGAGCCACCCAGGCGCCCCTGGAGTCCCTTCTTTAAAATTCCTGTGATGGAAGAGCATTTGTAGTGCCTAAGAGTGAGAGACTTCAGTGTATTCCCAGTCTTCTCTGTTCATTGTGTGGCCTCAGCAAAGACACACAAGAATGGGGAAGCAACGGGCATCTTTCTACTGCTGGGAAATCAAAAAAGAACATTCCAGAAAAGTATTCTGATCTTTCAGGTAAAGGCAGTAGGTTTAACACTCATGTTTACTTTTACTCTCTTTTGAACTCCTGTTGAAATGACAATAAAAGGATTTTTTTAAAAAAGGTAGAAGTCCAGTTTGACAAAGACGAAAGGAAAGACTATAACAGCAGCACCATTTTGGAAGCTAGAAAACAGGTGGATGAGTCGTAAATACCTTTTCAGATTTGAAAAAGCCAAAGCTGAAGCTGACAGGGCTATGAGTTGAGGTGTGTTTGGTTTATAGTGAGAATACCTCTGAAAACTTGGATATCAGTGACTCTAGAGATCGGTGGAGGTGGAAATAAGTGGTACCAAGAAAAGGAAAAAAGAATCGACCGAGATCCGTTTAAGAAATAGTTAGATTCCCCCGATCCCTTCTGTGTTCTACCATCACAGCAGAAGACACTGAGTTATTCTCTGCAGAGGGTCAGATGTGTGGATTTTGGCATGGGGGCTTTATGCACAGTTGAAAATAGAGATTCTGTGCCAAAAGTAAGATAATAACTGAGTATTGTTACCCCTGTCCTCCACCTCACCAATCTCCTACCTAATTTGGTATCTAAAAAGGTAAGCTAGATTTAGTCATCTAGGAGGCAGATTGAATAATCTTTCCTGGGGACTTGACCAAAGACAAAATCACCCAAGGTGCAGAGATCAGAGAGTTGCCCACGAAAAATGACATGGCCAGATGACTGTGCATGAAAGGCCATCTTTAATGAGCTCTATCTCAGCCTTCAGAAGTTGGCCAGACCCTCTTAGAACCCCTTTCTTAAACATGCGCATACAATAAAAGATCACCCAGCATATGAGGCAAATTCCCTAACATGAAAGACAAAGCTAAACTAAACAAACTGACAAAACCAGCAAACTGCAGAAGAAGAAAACCAAGAGAAAATTAAAAACCCAACTCTCAGTTATGAGAAGGTAGGACATTCTATAAATCAAGAGTTGGATGCTGTTAAATGTTCATTTAGAAAAAAACCTCTTATAAAGTGAAAGTGTGAAAGCACAGGTTAAAAATTCAGTAAAAGAGTTAGACGGTAATTTTGATAAAACCTACCAGAAGGTAGAGCAAGAAGGTACAGAATTGGTACAGAAAATTTGACAGAGAAAAAATAAGGAAGTTAGAACTAGTTCAGGAGGTACACATCTGAATAAAAGGAGTTCTAGAAGAGGAAAAGGAGAAGAAATCGTCCAAGGAAAACGCAAGGTTGGTGCCCGACTTTTTCAGTTGGAAAGGGCCCACCTAGTGCCCAGCACTATAAATGAAAAGGCATATCATTGGAAAGTTCTGGAATCCTGGGGATGGAGAAGATACCACACACTTCAAGAAAAAAGGTCACATATACAATGATAACATATATGAGGATCAGACTTCTTAGCAGAAACGTGGGAAGCTAGAAGGCATTTTCTGAAGGAGATCGACTTACGTGTAAATTTTATTTATTTGGAAGATAGAGTTGAATTGTTAATACATTTTCCTTATATCAGACTAGAAACAGTACTTCCTTAGAATGTTTTTGTTCTTGAAAATTTTTCCAAGATTGTGCTTATCTTTTGTTTTTGAAGGTGCCCAGCTGCTGTTTAGACCGTTGTTAAATAAATATGAGAAAGAAACGCTAGAAAATCAGAACCTATATCTTGTTGGTGCCTCTAAGATTACATTGTTACTGGGTGCGGAAGCAATAGGTCTGGTCAAAGAGTGTAACGATAACACTATGAGAGCCTTCACATACGGAACCCGCCATAACTTCAAAGATTTTGATGGTGAGTCCCAGGATTGTTTTTGTCAGAATCGTTTTATCTGAAAAGTCACTTTTTGATCAGTAGGTCAGGGGTCAACAAGCATTTTCAGTGAAGGGCCAGGTAGTAAATATTTTAGGCCGTGTGGGCCAGATGTTCTCTCGCCGTTATTCAACACTATCCTTGTAAAGCAAAAGCTGCCTGAGACCCTAAGAAATGAATGGGTGCAGCTGTGTTCCACTAAAATTGGCTTATAAAATATGGCCCATAAAAGACCTCACTTTGTGATCCCTGGAATAGATGAACATAAATTAGAGAGATACCTGTAACTCGTTTCCATTAGTCTATTCTAATTCTTAGAATGGTGTGTGTTCACTAGCTGGATACAGAAAAATGTTATAATGAGAAGTGCAGTAGCAGTTCGGTATTCTAGAATTGCCATTTCCTGGTAGGGTCTCAGGTTCTTTGCTGGCCTCCTAGTGAGTTCCAGAAGAGAATGGTTTCTGGAAAGAACTGAGAAAGCCAGTATGTCAGAGTGGAAGTTTCGCTTCAGCATAAACTGGTCCCTTTCAGGGCTTTTGGAGTTAGAAGATGTGATTAGGCTTCTTCAAACTCCCTCTGGACTTTTATATCTTTATGCTTTATTAGCATAAGTGATAATAAAAATTCACCTCATTGAGGAGGATTCGCTTGTCAAAAAACAACAGTTTTTTTTTTTTTTTTTTTTTTTTTTTTTTTTTTTTTTTTTTTTTTTTTTTTTTTTTTTTTTTTATCAGACTGCCTTCTCCTTCATTTATGGGAGGAATGTTCAACTCCAGAAGGGAATAGCCTGGGCTGGAGAGTTTGAGGGAGGAGAATTTGTCATGTAGGTAAACTTCAGTTCCATCCCTAGTTAGAATAGTGTTATAGAATTCTGCTCATTGGTATTAAATGAGATCAAGCAAGTGTCTGCCATTTGGATATTTGTACCATATTCTATAAGAACTAGTACCATAATTCCCCTGTCCCTTAGCAGTGGGGGTAATATTTAAAGACTCTCAGTGGATACCTGAAATAGCATACAGTATAGGCTGTGATTTTTTCCTATGTACACATACCTATGATAAAGCGTAATTTATAAACTAGACACAGTAAGAGATCAATAACAGCAATAATAAAATAGAACCGTGATAATAATCTACTGTAATAAAAATTATGCAAACGTGGCCTCTCTCAAAGTATCTTAAATTACTGTATGCACTGGTCTTCTTGTGATGATGTGAGATGATTAAACGCCTGCCTGATGAGGTGACGTGAGGTGAATGACCTAGGCATTGCATCATGGTATTAGGCTACTCCTGACCTTCTGACAGGAGGTCAGAAGGAGGCTCATCACCTCTGGACCGTGACTGATGCAGGTAACTAACTGCAGAAAACAAAACCTCAGATGAGGGAGGCCCATTGTACAATGATTGAAGGAGTGTATTATGTGAAGGCAAAACGATATTTTTATTCTTATAAAGAGGTGCTTTATGTTCTATTTAATTTAGCAGTTTTATACTCTGCTTACTCCTTATGTTATTTATTATTTATATCATCATTTCTATAATCCCAGGTTATTTGAATATTATTAATTTTATTTTGGCCATTATGAGAAAGTAACTGGATTTTTTTGGTCTTCATTTAGATGACAATGACGACTTCCTTACAATGGCAGAATGTCAATTCATTATCAAACATGAACTTGAAAATCTTAGAGCCAGAGAGGAAAAGATGATCCCTGGTTACCCCCAGGCGAAGTTGTATCCAGGAAAATCACTATGTAAGTCATTATATCAACCACTTCATGAATACATGTTCTAAAGCAATTATTTTTTGCTTAGTAGACATGAATAACAAGTTAAAGAAGCTTTATTTTTTATTTTTTCCTCTTACTGAAAAACATACAGAACTTTACAATAACATATTTTCATGAACCCATCTTTTGCCATTAGAGCTTCATTATATTGTACTTTTAGATCAATCTATTTGTTCTATTTGGTGTGCTCCTCCTTATTTCTCAAGATCTCACAGCATTTGGTTTGCTTAAAATTGGGTGTGAACACATATGCATGTTCCTCAATACAGATGAGCAAAGTTTACGTTATGCCCGGATGAGGAATGGAAATGGGAGCCATTGTCTTTTCCTGGAACCCTCTTTCCACCTCCCCTCATTTCAGTGGGTGAGGACATAGGAACAAGGCTTCGGAAGAGGCATAAAGTGACATAATACCTGACTGTAAATCAACAGTTTGCAGTTTTATGGTTTTGTCAGCCCAGTTGAATGAGAATACTAATTGGCAGACAAAGTGCTCACTATGGTGTGTGTGTTTCCAAGTTTGCCTCAGACCCCTACACCCTCAGGGTGGCAAGGCCTCAGCGCATATTTGCTGCCCAAATATACTTTAAATTTTTTTAAATTATTTTTTAATGTTTCTTTTATTTATTTCTGAGAGAGAGAGACAGAGCATGAGCAGGGGAGGGTGAGAGAGAAAGGGAGACACAGAATCTGAAGCAGGCTCCAGGCTCTGAGCTGTCAGCACAGAGCCCGATGCAGGGCTGAAACCCATGAACTGTGAGACCATGACCTGAGCTGAAGTCGGACACTCAACCGACTGAGCCACCCAGGCGCCCCCCAAATATACTTTAAATATATAGTGTTCTACTGTGTTCTTTAGTCAGTGTAACACTACCTTCCCGGCTTCACCCAGCAAGACAGATGCCAGCCCACATTCAAATTTTCCCTGTTGTCATCAAATCTGGATTAGAGTTGGTTTGTTCAAACCCAGATCCAATCATAGATCACCCATTTTATATGGTGGTTGTATCTCTTAACTAACTCTCCTTCTCTTGTTGTGATAAAGTACACATAACATAAAATTTAAAGACTGAAGATTAAAAATTTTAAAGATTTTCACTGGCATATATATGTTCAGAATATCGTACAGCTATCATCACCATCCCTCTTCATAGCTCCCGCCATCTTGTAAAACTGAAACTCTGTATCCATTACACAGTCACTCTCCCTTCTCCCCTTCCCCCTGCCCCAGCAACCTCCATTCTACTTTCTGCCTTTATGGTTTTGACTACTCAAATAAGCACAGTCACACAGTATTTCTCTCTTTGTGACAGGTTTATTTCACTTAGCATTGTGTCTCCTAGGTTTGTCTATGTTGTAGCATATGTTGGAATTTCCTTCTTTTTTAAGACTGAATAGTATTCCTCTGTGTGTGTGTGTGTGTGTGTGTGTGTGTGTGTCACACATTTTGCTTGTTTACACATCCAACAGTGGACCACATTTTGCTTGTTTACTCATCAATCAGTGGACCCCTGGGTTGTCTCCACCGTTTGTCTATTTAGAATAATCCTTTTATGAACATGGGCATGCAAATATCCCTTCAAGATCCTGCTTTCAATTTTTTGGGTATATGCCCAGAAGTGAAATTTATGGGTCACATGGTATTTCTATTTTTAATTTTTTGAAGCACCTCTATACTGTTTTCTATAGCAGCTGTACCATTTTATATTCCCATCAATAGTACCTAAGGCTTTCAATCTCTCCACATCCTTGCTAGCACTTGCTGTTTTCTGATATTTTGATAGTAGTCATTGTAACAGGTGTGAGGTGATGTCTCATTATGGTTTGATTTGCATTTCCCTGATGATGTTGAGCATCTTTTTTTTAATGTTTATTTTATTTTTTGAGAGAGAGAGAGCACACATGTGTGTTATTAGTGGAGGGGCGGAGAGAAAGAGACAGAGGATCCAAAGTGGGCTCTGCACTGACAGCACAGAGCCCGATGTGGGGCTCGAATGCATAAACTGTCAGATCATGACCTGAGCTGAAGTTGGATACTTAACTGACTGAACCACTAAGGTGCCCTGAGCCACATGTACTTATTGGCCATTCATATATCTTCTTTTGAGAAATGTCTTTTCAAGTCCTTTGCCCATTTTTGAATCAGGTTGTTTTTTCTTGTTGAGTTTTAGAAATTCTCTATATATTCTGGATATTCATCCCTTATCAGATACATGACCAGCAAATATTTTTAACCTATTTTGTGGTTTGCCTTATTACCGTGTTGATATTGTCTTTTTAAAAAAGAGTTTGTTTATTTTGAGAGACAGAGAGCAGGGGAAGGGCAGAGAGAGAGAAGGAGAGAGAGCGAATCAATATCAAGCAGGCTCCACACTGTTAGCACAGAGCCCAACGTGGGGCTTAAACTCAAATACTATGAGATCATGACCTGAGTCAAAATCAAGAGTCAAGCGCTTAACTGACTGAGCCACCCAGGTGGCCCAATATTGTCTTTCAACGCGTAAAATTTTAAAATTCTCATGCAGTCCACCTTATGTATTTTTTCTTTTTGCCTGTACCTTTGGTATCATATCTAAGAAATTATTGCCAGTGTCATGAAATCAAATCCAATGTTACGAAGCTTTTCCTTTATATTTTCTTCTAGGATTTTTGTCGTTTTGAGTCTTAAATTTAGGTCTTTAATCCATTTTGAGTTAACTTTGTCTATGGTGTTAGATAAGGGTTCAATTTTATTCTTTTGCATGTGGAGCTCCAGTTTTCCCAGCACCATTTGTTGAAAAGACTGTCCTTTCCCCCATTGAATGGCCTTGGTACCCTTGTCATAGATGATTTGTCCATAACATGCAAGGATTTGTTTCTGACCTCTGTTCTGTTTCATTGGTCTCTGGGTCCATATGCCAGCACCACACTGTTTTTGGTACTGTGGCTTTGTGGTAAGTTTTCAAGTCAGGAATGTTTTTCTTTTTCAAGATTGTTTTGGCTATTTGAAGTACCATGAAATTCCATATGAATTTTATGATGGGTTTTTCTATTTCTGCAAAAGGCATCACTGGGATTTTGATAGAGACTTCATTGCATCTATAGATTGCTTTAGGTAGTATTGGCATTTTAACAATGTTAAGTCCCATGAACGTGGGCTATGTTTCTATTTATTTATGTCTTATTTAATTTAGCATTGTTTTGTAGTTTTTCATTGTATGAATCATATAGTTAATTTCTAAGTATTTTATTCTTTATGATGCTATTATAAATAAATGGGATTGTTTCCATAATTACCTTTTCGGATGATTCATTGTTAGTATATAGAAATACAACTTGTTTTTGTGTACTGATTTAGTATCCTGCTACTTTACTGAATTCATGTATTAGTTGTGACAGTGTTTTTGTGGAAAAGTTAGGGTTCACGACATAAAAGATAATATCACCTCTGAACAGAGATTATTTTACTTCTTCCTTTCTAATTTGCATGCATTTTATTTTTTCTCTAATTATTTGGACTAGAACTTCCAATAGTGTGTGGAATGCAAGTGGTGAAAATGGGGATCTTTGTCTTATTCTTGATCTAGGGGAAAAGCTTTCAGTCTTTCACCATTCAGTATATTTGCTGTGGAGTTTTCATCAAGTCCTCTCTGTCTGCATCTGGGCAGTGGGGCAGTGGTCCCTGCCCCTCAGTGTCCAGAGAACCCTGCCTTCCTCCTTGGCCCCAGTTAGCAGAGGCATGGGTACTCTTGGCTTAGCCTGGGCTGACTTTTAAAGGGTCTTTTCATGGTTTGTGTTTTGGATTTATATATATCATTTTCTTACTTTCATCAGAGATAGGGGTTTGCCTTTATGTGTCTTGTTTCCTTTGTTGTTTTTCACTTTTGTCACGAACAAGAAAAGAGCAGAGGTGTCTTTCTGCCACGTTTTGTTACCAGGAATTCCACATTCTGTATTCAGGCAGTTGTTTGGTGCCTTTCCAGAATTTTAAATTTTTCTTAATCTCAGTGGGAATCAGACAGAGCTGGGTACAAAACAGACTGAGTCACTGTCTCGGTTGTTGATGTCAGCATCCCATTTCTTCTTGTTTATCTACATTACTCAGGTTCTTACGTGGAAGTTCCTGCTTCCATCTGTTAGATTTGACACAGTACATCGTCTTCGCTGTGTCTGGGACCAAGGCTATGGGTGTGCTATCATGAGATGGGATGCTGGAGCAGCAATTTTCCAGGTGCCCTCAGTTGCCTCAGAGAGAAATTTTCAACTTAATGAAAACCTTGAAGGGAGTATATGTAAATGAATTTTTCTTGGCGTCCTAAAACCGTAATAGAAAGAAGATTCTTGCTGGCAGATTGAGGCTTTTGTAAACAAGGATCCTCCTCTCTCTTCTTTCGTAATATGTATAAAAACAATAAAATCATCTCAGTCATGATAATTTGAAAACTTTTTTGAGCTTCTGGGAGTTGGTGGAGCAGCATGGAGACCCTGAGCTTGCCTCTTCCCTGAAACACAGATCAGCATCAAGCTATTTTGCACATCTAGGACATTGATCTGAGGATTAACACAATAACCTGCATAACTTGAGCCACAGAACTCAGCAGATACACAGTGCAGAGAGGTGAACTTGGAGAAAGAAAAGCTGTGGAGCGTAGGGAGCTGTTTTTATGGAGAAGGCATAGAGAAAGGCAGAGAGTGCAGCATGTTAGGAGAGTGCAGGAAAAGCATTCCCCTGAAAGTAGCTGGAGAGAAAGAGAGAGAAAGAGTGAAAACACTCTTGGGAGACTGAACAAGAAGTCTGTTTCCCAAAACCATTGATGGGAAGAAAGGAGAGGGTTCCAGTACCCCAGGATTCTATAAACAGAGGAGTACAGAGTCTGAAGGTTTGGAGCTCAGTGCCTGGTGGTGCTTGAGTGAGGAAGTAGGGTGAATCCCCAGGAACAGGCAATGGGATCTGAGGGGTCCATGTGCCACATGGGGAGAAGTGGTTCCTCCACTTGGAGTGCACTTGGTAGAGGCCATACAGCCTCCACACAGGCACAGGTCCCAGCATATTTCAGAGAGCAGCCACATTTGCTGGTATTGGGACAAAGATGCCAGGGTATCGTTGAAAAACATAGAATCCCTTTCTGCAGAGATGAAAGAAGTAAAATCTAGTCAAGATGAAATTAAAAATGCTATAACCAAGATACAATCTCGAATGGCTGCCATGATGGCAAGGAAGGACAAAGCAGAGCAGTGAATCGCCATATAGAAGACAAAATCTTGGAGAATAATGAAGCAGGAAAAAAGAGGGAAATAAAGGCAAAAGAGCACGATACAAGGTTTAGAGAACTCAGTGACTTCTTAAAAAGGAATAACATCCTAATCATAGGAGTCCTAGGAGATGAAGAGAGAGACAAAGGGGCAGAAAGTTTGTGTGAGCAAATTATAGTGGAGAAGTTTCCTAATCTGAGGAAGGACACAGACATCAAAATCCAACAAGGACAGAGAACTCCCATTACATTAAAAAAACTGACCATCATCAAGGTATATCATAGTCAAATTTACAAAATAGACAAGGAAAGAATTATGAAAGCAACAAGGGAAACAAAAGTCCTTAACCTATGAGGGAAGACAGATCAAGTTCGCAGCCAACCTATCCACAGAAACTTGGCGGGCCAGAAAGGAATGGCAGGATATATTCAACATGCTGAATTGGAAAAATATGTAGCCAAGAATTCTTTGTCCAGCAAGGTTGTCATTCAAAACAGGAGAGAGAAAGAGTTTCCCAGACAAACAAAAACTAAAGGAATTCGTGACCACTAAATCAGCCCTGCAAGAAATTTTAAAGGAGACTGTTTGAGCGGAGAAAAGATGAAACAAAACAAAAAAGACCAAAAGCAACAAAGACTAAAAGGACCAGAGAACATTGCCAGAAACACCAACTCAGCAGGCAACACATTGGCACTAAATTCATACCTTTCAGTACTCAATGTGTCAATGAATTAAACGTTCAAATCAAAAGACATAGGGTACCAGAATGGATAAGAAAATAAGACCCATCTATATCCTGCTTATGAGAGACCCATTTTAGACCTAAAAACAAATTGAAAGTAAGGGAGTGGAGAAACATCTATCATGCTAATGTCATCAAAAGAAAGCTGGAGTACCCATACTTACATGAGACAAACTAGATTTTAAAGATTTTTTTAAAGTTTATTATTTTTTTTTATTTTGACAGAGAGAGCACAGGCAACAGAGGGTAGAGAGAGATGGAAAGAGAGAATTCCAATCAGGCTCTGCACTGTCAGCGCAGAGCCCAAACTCTATCCCTTGAGCCCTGAGATCATGACCTGAGCCAAAATCAACAGATGGATGCTTAACTGACTGAACCATCCAGGTGCCCCAGACAAACTGGATTTTAAAATAAACACTGTAACAAGATGGGGCACCTGGGTGGCTGAGTTAGTTAAGTGTCTGATATTGGTTTAGGTTATAATCTCCTGGTTCATGAGTTTGAGCCCCCCATCAGGCTCTGTGTTGACAGCTCAGAGCCTGGAGCCTGCTTCAGATTCTGTGTCTCCCTCTCGCTCTGCTCCTCCCCCACTCATGCTCTGTCTCTCTCTTTCAAAAATAAATAAACATTAAGAAAAAAAAACCTTTAAAATAAACACTGTAACAAGAGATTAAGAAGCGTATTGTATCATAATTAAGGGGTCTATCACCAAGGAGATGTAACATTTGTAAATACTATGCCCCCAACGTGGGATAGCCCGAACTATAAATCAATTAATCACAAACATAAAGAAACTCATTGATAAAAATACCATAATAGCAGGGGACTTCAACATCCCACTTATAGCAATGCACAGATCACTGAAGCAGAAAATCAACAAGGAAACAATGACTTTGAATGATGCTCTGGACCGGACTGACTTAACAGATATATTCAGAACATTTCATCCTAAAGCAGCAAAATACACATTCTTCTCGAGTGCACATGGAACATTCTCCAGAATAGATCACCTGCTGGGTGGGCACAAATCAGCCCTCAACAAGTACAAAAAGGTCAAGATCATACCTTGCATATTTTCAGACCACAACGCTGTGAAACTTGAAATGAACCACAAGAAAAAATTGGAAAGACCATGAATACTTGGAGATTAAAGAACATCCTACTAAATAATGAGTGGGTTAACCAAGAAGTTAAAGCGGAAATTAAAAAGCATATGGAAGCCAATGAAAATGAAAACACGATAGACCAAAACCTCTGAGATGCAGCAAAGGCTGTCATAAGTTGGAAGTATATAGCATCCAGCAAACCTAAAGAAGGAAGAAAGGTCTCAGATACACAACCTAACTTTACACCTAAAGGTGCTGGTAGAAGAACAGCAAATAAAGCCCAAAACCAGCAGAAGAGGGAAATAACAAATATTAGAGCAGAAATCAATGCTGTCAAAACCAAAAAGCAGTAGATCAGATCAGTGAAACTAGAAACTGGCTCTTTGAAAGAATTAACAATATTGGTAAACCCCTAGCCAGATTGATCAAAAAGAAAAAGGAAAGGACCAACATAAATAAAATCATGAATGAAAGAGCAGAGATCACAACCATGCTGCAGAAATACAAACAATAGTAAGAGAATATTTTAAGCAATTATATGCAAATTGGGCAATCTGGGAGATATGGACAAATTCCTAGAAACATATAAACTATCAAAACTGAAACAAGAAGATAGAAAATTTCAACAGACCCATAACCAGTAGAAATTGAATTAGTAATCAAAAATCTCCCAATAAGCAAGAGTCCAGGACCGGATGGCTTTCTGGGGGAATTCTACCAAACATTTAAAGAAGAGTTAACACCCATTCTTTTGAATCTGTTCCAAAAAATAGAAATGGAAGGAAAACTTACAAACTCATTCTACAAGGCCAGCATTACCTTGATTCCAAAACCAAAGACCCCACTAAAAAGGAGAACTACAGACCAATTTCCCTGGTAAGCATAGATGCTAAAATCCTCAACAAGATACTAGCAAACTGGATCCAAAAATACATTAAAAGTATTATTCATCATGATCAGGTGGGATTTATTTCTGGGATGCAGGGCTGGTTCAGTATCCACAAATCAATCAATGTGATACATTACATTAATAAAAGAAAGAATCAGAACCATATGATCCTCTCAATAGATGCAGAGAAAGCATATTTGACAAAATACAGCAACCTTACTTGATAAAAACCCTCAAGAAAGTAGTGATAGAAGAATCATACCTCAAGAACATAAAGGCCATGTATGAAAGACCCACTGCTAATATCATCCTCATTGGGGAAAAACTGAGAGCTTTCCCCCTAAGGTCAGGAACACAACAAGGATGTCCACTCTCACCGCTGTTATTCAACAGTGTGAAAGTCCTAGCCTAAGCAATTAGAAAACACAAAGAAATAAAAGGTATCCAGATCAACAAGAAGGAAGTCAAACTTTCCCTATTCACAGACAACATGATATTCTATGTGGAAAATCCAAAAGACTCCACAAAGAAAACTGCTAGAAGTGATACAGGAATTCAGCAAAGTTGCAGGATATAAAATCAATGTACAGACATCAGTTGCCTTTCCATATACCAATAATGAAGCAGCAGAAAGGGAAATCAAGGAATCGATCTCATTTACAGTTGTACACAAAACCATAAAATACCTAGGAATAAACCTTACCAGAGAGGTAAAAAAAATCTATACACTGAAAACTATAGAAAGCTTATGAAAGAAATTGAAGAAGATACAAAAACAATGGAAAAACATTCCATGCTCATGGATTGGAAGAACAAATATTGTTAAAATGTCAATAGTACCCAAAGCAATTTACATATATAATGCAATCCTTATGAAAATAACACCAGCATTCTTCACAGAGTTAGGACAAACAATCCTAAAATTTGTATGGAACCAGAAATAGCCGAAGCAATCCTGAAAAAGAAAGCGGAAGACGTCACAATTCCGGACTTCAAGTTGTATTACAAAGCTGTAATCATCAAGACAGCATGGTTCTGGCTCAAAAATAGACACATAGATTGATGGAACACAATAGAGAACCCAGAAATGGACCCACAAATGTTAATCTGTGACAAAGCAGAAAAGAGTAGCCAATGGAAAAAAAGACAGTCTCTTCAGCAAATGGTGCTCAGAGAACTGGACAGCGACATGCAGAAGAATGGACCTGGACCACTTTGTTACCGCATACACAAAAATAAACTCAAAATGATGGAAGACGAAACATAAGACAGGAAGCCATCAAAATCCTAGAGGAGAAAACAGGGAACAACCTCTTTGACCTCGGCCACAGCAGTTTCTTACTCGACATGTCTACAGAGGCAAGGGAAACAAAAGCAAAAATGAACTATTGGGACCTCCACAAGATAAAAAGCTTCTGTACAGAGAAGGAATCATTCAGCAAAACTAAAAGGCAACCAATGGAATGGGAAAAGATATTTGCAAATGATATTTCAGATAAAAGGTTAGTATCCAAAATCTATAAAGAATTTAGTGAACTTGACATCCAAAAAACAATCCAGTGAAGAAGTGGGCAGAAAACATGAATAGATACTTTTCCAAAGAAGACATCCAGATGCCTAACGGACACATGAAAAAAATGCCCAACATCTCTCATCATCAGGGAAATACAAATCAAAACCACAGTGAGATACCTCCTTTCAGAATGGATAAAATTAACAACTCAGGAAACTACAGATGCTGGTGAGGATGTGGAGAAACGGGAATCCTCTTGCACTGCTGGTGGGAATGCAAACTGGTGCAGCCGCTCTGTAAAACAGTATGGAGGTTCCTCAAAAAAATAAAAATAGAACTACCCTACGACCCAGCAATTGTACTGGTAGGTATTTACCCGAATGATACAGGAATGTTGTTTCTAAGGGGCACATGCACCCCAATGCTTGTAGCATCGCTGTTGACAGTAGCCAAGTATGGAAAGAGCCTAAATGTCCATCAATGGATGAATGGATAAAGAAGATGTAGTATATACATACAATGGAATACTACTCCCATCAAAAAGAATGAAATCTTGCCATTTGCAACAGTGTGGTTGGAACTAGAGTGTATTTTGCTATGTGAAATAAGTCAGAGAAAGACAAATACCATATGACTTCACTTATGTGGAATTTAAGATACAAAAAGATGAACATAAGAGAAAGGAAGCAAGAATAAGATAAAAACAGAGGGAGACAAACCATAAGAGACTCTTACATACAGAGAACAAACTGAGGGTTGCTGGCGAGGTGTTGGGTGGGGAGACGGGCTAAATGGGCAAGGGGCATTAAAGGACATGTGTTGGGATGAGCACTGGGTGTTATATGTAAGTGATGAATCACTAAATTCTGTTCCTGAAATAATTACTACACTATATGTTAACTATCTTGGATTTAAATAAAAAATAAAGAAATATTATTTTTATGCATCTAAGATAAGAATCGGGAGAAGAAGGGGAAAGATAGTTGGGGAGGGGGAGGGAGGCAAACCATGAGGGACTCTTGAATGCTGAGAACAAACTGAGGGCTGAGGAGGGGTGGGGGAGAGGGGAAGGGGGGAGATGGGCATGGGGGAGAGCACTTGTTGGGGTGAGCACTGGGTGTTATATGTAAACCAACTTGACAATAAACTATAAAAAAAAAAGAATCCTATTTCTGTTGTCAAGGTTGGATTTTCAAATGCTGCATTATTCCCTTCCTTTATGTCTTTGAAAATGTGAGCCCTAAAATACTGTTTATATCATATTTGGTTGAAGAAGAAATAACTATAAAGTGTGAACTGTTTTCAGAGTGCAAATTTTAGAACTAATAAAACTTAAAATCTTAGATTTCCATGAAGTTAATCCATAGAAATCAGTGGAAAAGTTTGTTTTATTTTATTTTGCATTTAAGTTTCATGGGAGACTCCCTGGGCTGCACCAGTTTGCCCAGTTAAATGGGAGCAGAGATTGTAACCTGCTCATTGTGATCCCATCAGCAATGTGAGAGCTGACCAGGCCTTTCATGAGAAACTCTCTGCTATCTCAGGTCTAATTGCTTTTTTTAAAAAAAAATTTAAAAACATTTTTAATTTATTTCTGAGAGAGAGACAGCGTGAGAAGGGGAGGGTCAGAGAGAGAGGGAGACATAGAATCTGAAACAGGCTTCAGGCTCTGAGCTAGCTGTCAGCACAGAGCCTGATGTGGGGCTCGAACCCACGAACCGTGAGATCATGACTTGAGCCAAAGTTGGCTGTCCAATCAACTGAGCAACCCAGGCGCCCCTCTCAGGTCTAATTTCATTTTATACACAATCACTAATTTGTTTAACATAAATTTCATTGTACACAAAATCACTTTGATTTTGTTTGACATAATTTTGTGTGTTGATAGCTTTTATTAAGTAGATGGCAGCTTGTGTCATGGTGAACCTGACCTTGAGCCAGTTAGGAGGTGATGGGAGCTCACAGTCAGGGCTCTGCCTCATGTCACCAGACAGCAAGCGATGTGGACTTGTAGAAGTGTATCCCTAAGTGTGTCTTACTCGTGTTCATCTTGAATTTTTTCTGTGAGCTGAGATCACTACTTACCCTTCTCCTGTTATTCCTAATAGTTAATAGTTAATAGTCATGCAAGTAATGCAGTGAAAGATTTTCTTTAGATAAAGGAGTTTAGGGAGCTGAGGATTTCTTATATGTTAATCGTATCTTAAGAGATGCTATTTAGATTAAAGCTCTGCCTCAAAATGTCTATCAGATAATTATCATGCTTTGATTGTTGAGATATGGCAACACCTCAACTTTTATCTTATATTGTTATTCTTTTAGGACATTATAGTAATTTCTTCTGAATATCTTCTGTTTATACACAGATGGATTAGAGTGGTCTGATACAATCTGTCTTCTCACATTATTAATCAACATTGTAAGAGTAATATAGTTTTGGGGCGCCTGGGTGGCTCTGTCCGTAAGCATCTGAGTCTTGATTTCAGCTCAGGTCATGATCTCATGGTTCCTGAGAAGAACCCCACATCAGGCTCTGTGCTGAGATTCTCTTTCCCTCTCTCTCTGCTCCTCCCCCACTCACACCCATGTGCGTACTTGCTCGCGCTCACTCAAAATAAATGAACACAAAAAAGACACAAGTGGTATGTTCCTACCTGACTGGGGGGGTCCGGTGGGGCCTGGGAGAGGGTGCTAGGGCATTGCAGCAGCACAGGGGCCAGAGAGGGGCCCCGTCTTCATTGTGCTGGTCTCCACTCCCTGTTGGTGCTCTGTGGGCTCATCATCCCTTTGCCGGACTGGGGGAGGCCTGGCCTGCTTTTCCCTCTTGCACAGAGGAGTTGTGAGAGATTTTTGTCTTTACTTCTGAAGTGAACGTGACCCATTAACCAAAGACAGAAGCAGTACTGTTTTAGTATTGTTATTGCATAATTTAATTTGAGGTCCGGCTATACGCCAGGTTAGTTATATAGTGTTCCTTAAATTAGATTCTGCTTTGGTTGGGGGTCATTAAGTGACTATAATAGTAATAATGCTCGTACTTCACAACAGATCATTCAGCATTTGAAGGAATCTTGGTTTAAGTTATTTTTAATTTTTAATTGGAATATTGTTGACCTACGATATCATTAATTTCATGTGTACAGTATTACAACTGGACATTTATTTATAAAATGGTCACCATGATACGTCTAGTTACCATCTGTCACCATAAGACGATTCCAGTGTTACTGACCATATTCCTTGGGCTGCACTTCATGTCTCTATGCCGTACTAATTCTGTAACTGGAAGTCTACCTCCTAACCCCCGTCCCCTATTTCTCCCTTCCCTCGACTCCTTTCCCCTCTGGCAACCACCAGTTTGTTCTCTGTATTTATAAATCTGTTTCCATTTTGTTTGTTCATTTATTTTATTTTGTAGATTCCACAAATAAGTGACATCATATGGTATTTGTCTTTTTCTGTTTATTTCACATACCACAATACTCTCTTGGTCCATCCATGTTGTTGCAAATGGCAAGATTTCATTCATTTTTAATTTAAGTTAGTTTTTTTTCTTATTTTGTTGTATTGAATCTGCATTTTATTTTTTGCCCAAGTCTTTTGTTTTTTTAAAGCTTTTATTTAAGTTCTAGTTAATTATCATGTAGAGGACTATTGGCTTTAGGAGTAGAATTTAGTGGTTTACCATTCATATCTAACACCCAGTGCTCATCGTAATAAGCGCAGTCCTTAATACCCATCACCCATTTAGACCATCCCCCCCCCCACCTCCCCTCCAGCAATCCTCAGTTTGTTTTCTGTTGTTGAGAATCTCTTAATGTTTGCCTCTCTCTCTTTCTTTCCCTTCCCCTGTGTTCTTTTGTTTTGTTTCTTAAATTCCATGTAAGAGTGAAATCATATGGTAAATTTGTCTTTCTCTGACTGACTTAAATTTCACTTAGCATAACACTTTCTAGCTCCGTCCATGTCATTGCAAATGCAAGATTTCATTCTTTTTGATGGCTGAGTAATATTCCTGTGTGTGTGTGTGTGTGTGTGTGTGTGTGTGTGTGTACATACAACATCTTTTTTATCCATTCAGTAGTCAGTGGATTGGACTCTTTCCATAATTGGGCATTGTTGATAATGCTGTTATAAACCTTGGGGTACATGTGCCCCTTTGAATCACTATTTCTGTATCCTTTGGGTAAATACCTGGAAGTGCAATTGCTAGGTAATAGGGTAGTTCTATTTTTAACTTTTTGAGGCATCTCCATACTGTTTTCCATAGTGGCTGCACCAGTGTACATTCCGGCCAACAGTATAAGAGGGTTCTCCTACCTAGAAATAAATTAAAAAAAATAAATAAATAAAAAAAGAGGGTTCTCCTTTCTCTGCCTCCCTTGCCAACATCTGTTCTTTCCTGAGTTATTAATTTTAGCTGTTCTGACAGGAGTGAGGTGGTATCACATCATGGTTTTGATTTGTAGTTCCTTTAGTGTTTAGTAGTGTTTAGTGTTTAGTAGTCTTTAGTGATTCCCTTCTTCTGCTGGCTTTAGCCTTTAATTGTTGTTCCTTTTCTACTTCCTTTAGGTGGACTTTAGGATTTTTATCTGAGATATTTCTTCTTGAGGTAGGCCTGTATTGCAATATACTTCCCTTTTAGGACCACCTTTGCTGCATCCCAAAGGTTTTGGACTGTCGTCTTTTCATTTTCATTTGCTTCCATGCATTTTTTAATTTCTTCTTTAATTTCCTGGTTAACCTATTCATTCTTTAGTATGATGTTCTTTAACCTCCATGTATTTGTGCTCTCTCCAAATTTCTTCTTACCATTGAATTCAAGTTTCATAACATTGGGGTCTGAAATTATACATGAAATTATGATCTTAGTCTTTTTTATACTTGTTGAGAGCTGATTTGTATCTGACCTATTCTGGTGAGTGTTCCATGTGCACTTGAAAAGAACATGTAGTTCACTGCTTTAGGATGAAATGTGCTGAATATATATCTATTAAGTCCATCTGGTCAGTGTGTCATTCAAAGCCATAGTTTCCTTGTTGATTTTCTCCGTAGATGACCTTTCCATTGCTGTAAGTGGGATGTTAAGTGAGATTTTTGTATTGTTATCCATGAGTTTGTTATTAATTGATTTACATATTTGGGGTTCCACATTGGGGGCATAGATATTCTTGTTGGATAGACCCCTTTGTTATGATATAGTGCCCTTCTTCATCACTTGTTACAGTCTTTGGTTTAAAATCTGGTTTGTCTGATATAAGTGTGGCTACTCCATCTTTCTTTTGACATCTGTTAGGATGATAAATGGTTCTCCATCCCCTCACTTTGAGCCTGCAGGTATCTTTAGATCAAAAATTAGTCTCTTGTAGGCAGCATATTGAGGGGTCTTGTTTTTTATTTTTTTAATCCATTCTAATACTTTCTGTCTTTTGGCTTACATTCAGGGTGATTATATATATATATATATATATATATAATAGATAATGTTATATATCTATATCAGTTTAGTGCCATTGTATTACCTGTAAAGTTGGTGTTGCTGGAGTTTTTCTCTTTCTAGTCTTTGTTTCTTTCGGTCTTTCTTTCCCCCTCAAAAAGTCCCCTTTAATATTTCTTGCAGGGCTGGATTAGTGATCAAGATCTCCTTTAGTTTGTCTGGGAAACTTTTAATCTCCTTTTCTATTCTGAATGACAGTATTGCTGGAAAATGTATTCTTGGCTGCATATTTTTCCCGTATAGCACATTGAATATATCATGCTACTTCCTTCTCTGGAGAGATCTCCTACTACACTGATTTGTCTACCCTTATAGGTTAGATTTCTTTTCCCTTTCTGCTTTCATACTTCTTTCCTTATCTCTGTATTTTGTAAATTTACTATGGTTTTGATGGGAGTTCTCTGTGCATCCCGGATTTGGATGTCTGTTTCCTTCTCCAGGCCTCCCGGATTTGGATGTCTGTTTCCTTCTCCAGACTGAGGAAGTTTTCAGCTGTGATTTCTCAAATAAACATTTTGCTCCTTTCCCCCTCTCTTTTTCTTCTGAGATTCCTATGATATGAATATTATTATGCTTTAAGGAGTTGCTGAGTTTCCTAAGTCTGTATTTATGATCCAATATTTTCCTTCCCCTCTTCTTTTCAGCTGCATTATTTTCCATCATTTTATCTTCTATATCACCGATTCCTTCCTTGGCTTCTTCCATCTTTGTTGTCATTACATTTAGGCAGTTTTACATCTTGGTTATAGCATTTTTATTTTGGCCCAACTAGATAGGTCTCTCACCTCTGCGGTTAAGGACTCCCTGGTGTCTTCTATGCTTTTCACAAGCCCAGCTATTATCCTTATGGTTGTTGTTTTAAATTCTGGTTCAGGTATATTACTTATATCTGTTTTGATTAGATCCCTGTCTGTTACCTCTTCTGATTCTTTCTTTTGGGATGAATTCCTCTGTCTGGGCATTTTGTCTGGGTCTCTGTTTTCTGTGTTAGGAAAGCCTGTTATGTTTCCTGCTCTTGAGAGTAATGGCTATATTATGAAGAGGCCATATACTGTCCAGGGTTTGGCATTTCTGGAAGTGTTTCTGGTGTATGCTGTGTGCACTCTGCTGCTGGTTTTGGCTGTTCTTTCCCTCAGGTCAGTCGTCTGCAGCGGGGAGTGTTTGGACCTTGTCCACCATGTGGTGAGTTTTAATTAGGTATGTTTTGGTCTACTTCTTTTTTCTTTTTTAAATATTTTTATTTATTTCTAGGATAGAGAGAGACAGCGTGAACAGGGGAGGGTCAGAGAGAGAGGGAGATACAGACTCTGAAACAGGCTCCAGGCTCTGAGCTGGCAGTCAGCACAGAGCCCGACGCGGGGCTCGAACCCACGAACTGCGAGATCATGACCTAAGCGAAAGTCGGACGCTTAACCGACTAAGCCACTCAGGCGCCCCTTGGTCTACTTCTTAAAAGGAGCTAGATCCTATTTCCTGTAGAGCCGAAGTTTTGCTGCACGTTATGGTCAGTAGATTTGGTGCATGCAGGTGATTTGTGGTGGTCTTCTGGTAGAGGGGCCTGTTGCTGTTCTGACTGGCAGGTGCTCTTGCCCTAGTTCAGAAGCACCTTCAGAGCGCGGGGGTGGGGCTTGGTGTAAGTGACTCCAGCCTTCACTGTGGGCACTGTGAAGCTCACTGAAATCTGACTGTGCTGATGGGTGGGTATAAAAATGGCTTCAGCCAGCTTTATTGTCCCTGGAGAGGGAAATTTGCACTTATCACTGTTCAGGAAGAGGAGCAAACAATCTCCCCTCGTTTGTCCCAGGCTCCCCTCAGATCCCTGTCTTCAGCTGGTCTGTGTCTGAGCTGCCTGCCCACCTGGTGGCGCATGGCTCCTATCTCAGGCATGCTGTCTGGGTTTCACAGTTTCAGATTTTAGGGATTCTACCTGTGCTGATCCTCCAGGGGAGGGTCTTGCTATGTTTTGACTCATGTTGTTTTGTCACAGAAGGGTGGTTGCACAACTGCACAAGGGCTTGACGTTTATGCGAAAGCCAGCAAAAAGCCAGCATCTAGGTTAGCTGCCCTCAGCAGGTGTCTTTGCCACTATGCTAACGATGGGGCAGCACGATGGCAGCTCTGGGCTCTTTTATCCCCAGAGAGACAATGCTGCTTCTCTCAAATGCATCCAGGAAGAGGAACTTGTCTCTCCCAGTGCAACTCAGGCGAACACATGTCCACTCCCCGGCCTCCGCCCTCCTCCACAGGAGAGCTCTATGCCTACTCCACCTTGGCAGTGGCGTAGACTTCTGAAACTTCAGACTTTGAGCTCCACTCCTTGCAAAATCTTGCAATGATCAGCCCCTCTTGTTTTCCTCGACAGTGGTTTTGGGGAAGTGTTTTTCTTGTGCAGTGCCCTGCATTTTGTTTTCTCTCTCCCTTTCTCCCCCTGCCTCCCCCTCCCTCCCCCTGCCCTCCCTCCCTGATCAGGACTGTCTTCCCTCTGCAGCACCTGTGATTCTTTCATCCCCTAGATCATGTCTCTGCACCTCCTACCTTCCAGGATGTGACCTCTTTTCTCCCTATAGTTATGCAGTTTGTTTTCTCAGTCCTCAGAGAGGACTGGGTATTCATCCTCAGATGTAATTTGATATTTATCTAGCTGTTTTCAAGGAATGAGGGAAGCATTGAGTTGTCTCCTACTCTGCCATCGTAACTTCTCCCCCTCACTGTTTTTCATGCCCAAGTAATATTCATTTGTGTGTATGTTTATGTACTACATCTTCTTTATCCATTCATCTGTCGATGGACATTTGGGTTTGTTCCTTATTTTGACTGTTGTAAATAATGCTACATTGGTTAACATAGAAGTGCAGATATCTTTGATTTAGGGTTTTCCTTTTCTTCAGGTAAATACCCAGAAATGGAATTGTTGGATGGTATGAAATTCCCATTTCAATTTTTTGAGGAACCTCCATACTGTTTTCCATAGTGGCTGCACCGGTTTCCATTTCTACCAACAGTGCAGTAGAGTTCCTGTTTTACTGCCTCCTCGCCAATACTTGTTATTTCTGGTCTTTTTGTTACTAGCTGATCTGCCACATGTGAAGCTATATGTCATTGTGGTTTTCATTTGTATTTTCCTGGTGATTAGTGATGTTGAGCGTTTTGTCATGTGTCTGTTGGCCATCTGTCTGCTTATTTGGAAAAAAGTTCAAGTTCTCTGACCATGTTTTAATCAGATTATTTTTTGTTGTTGTTGAGTAGTATGAGTTCCTTATATATTTTGGATATTAACCTATTATCAGGTATATCATTTGCAAATATCTTCTCGTATTCAGTATGTTGCCTTTTCATTTTCTTTATGGTTTCCTTTGTGTAGCGAAGGTTTTTAGCTTGATGCAGTCCCAGTAATTTATTTTTGCTTTTGCTGCTCTTGCCTGAGGAGACAGAACCAAAAAAATAGTGCTAAGACCAGTGTCCAGAAGTTTACTGCCTGTGTTTTTTTTTTTTTTTGACTTTTTTTGTTTGTTTGTTTGTTTGTTTAGGAGTTTTATGGTTTCAAGTCTTACACTTAAGTCTTTGATCAATTTTGAGTTTATTTTTACATATGATGTCAGTAATTGATCTATTTTCATTCTTTTGCATGTAGCTGTAGTTTTCCTAGCACCATTTTTTGAAGACATTGTCTTTTCCCCGTTTGTGTATTCTTTTTTTTTTAAAAAATTTTTTTTTTAATGTTTTATTTATTTCTAGGAGAGAGAGACAACGTGAGCAGGGGAGGGTCAGAGAGAGAGGGAGTCACAGACTGAAACAGGCTCCAGGCTCTGAGCTGGCAGTCAGCACAGAGCCCGATGCGGGGCTCGAACCCACGAACCGCGAGATCATGACCTAAGCGAAAGTCGGACGCTTAACCGACTAAGCCACCCAGGCGCCCCTCCCGTTTGTGTATTCTTGCCTCCTTTGTCAAAGATTAATTGAACATATATACATGGGTTTATTTCTGGCTCTCTGTTCTCTTCCATAGATCGACATGTCTTTTTGTGTGTGTGCCATTATCATACTGTTTTGATTACTGTATCTTGCAGTGTAGTTTGAAATCTGGGAACATGATACCTCCAGTTTTATTCTTCTGTCTCAAGATGGCTTTGATTATTCAGGGTCTTTTGTTGTTCCATACAAATTTTAGAATTATTTATTCTAGTTCTGTGAAAAATGCCATTGGTATTTTGATAGGGATTGCATTGAGTTTGTAGATTGCTTTGGTTAATATGAACATTTTAACAATATTAATTCTTCTAATCCATGAATATGGTATGTCTTTTCATTTATTTGTTTTATCTTCAATTTCTTCCATCAATGACTTACAGTTTTCAAGAGTACAGGTCTTTCACCTCATTGGTTAAATTAATCCTCTTTATTTTATTCTTTTTGATGCAATTTTAAATGGCATTGTTTTCTTAATTTCTCTGCATAATATTTTGCTATTAGTATATAGAAACACATAGATTTCTGTATATTATATATTCAACTTTGCTGAATTTATTTAATCTAATTTTTGTGGATTCTTTAGGTTTTTCTTTATATGTTATCTGCAAATACTGACAGTTTTACTTCCTCCTTATCAATTTGAATGCCTTTTATACCTTTGTGCTCTCTGATTGTTGCAGCTAGAACTTCCAGTACTGTGTCGAATAAAACTGGTTCCAGTACTATGTTGAATAAAAGTGGTGAAGGGTGGACATCCTTGTCTTATTCCTAATCTTGAGTGTGATGTTATCTGTGTTTTTTTTGTCATATGTGGCTTTTATTGCATTGAGGTGTGTTCTCACTATACACATTTTGTTGAGAGTTTTTACCATAAATGGATGTAAAATTTTGTCAAACACTTTTTCTGCATCTATTGACATAATCATGATTTTTATCCTTTATTTTGTGAGTGTGGTAGATCACATTGATTTGAGGATATTGAACCATCCGTGAAATAAATTCCATTTGATTTTGATGTGTGATCCTTTTAATGTATTATTGAATTTGGTTTTCATTTTGTTAAGGACTTTTGCATCCTGGCCTGATACTGGACTGCAATACTGGCTTGTGAATTTCTTTTTTTGTAGTATCTTTGTTTGGTTTTGTATCAGGGTAATGCTGGTCTCATAGAATTGATTTGGAAATGTTCCTTTCTCTTCAAATTTTTGGAATAGTTTGAGAAGGATTGATACTACCTTTTCTTTAAAATTTTTTAAATGTTTATTTTTCGGGGGGGATGAGTGGGGGACCGGTAGAGAGTGAGGGAGACAGAATCCAAGGAGGGCTCCAGGCCCTGAACTGTCAGCACAGAGCCAGATGTGGGGTTTGAACTCACTAACTGCAAGATCATGACCTGAGCCATAGTCAGATATTTAAATGACTGAGCCACCCAGGTGCCCTGTTACTAACTTTTCTTTAAATGTTTGGTAGAATTTATCGTGAAACTGTCTGGTTCTAGACTTTTGTTTGTTGGACGTTTTTTGATTAGTTTTGATCAGTTTCATTAGTAGTAATCAGTCTGTTCAGATTTTCTCTTCCTACTTCAGTCTTCTCTGAACATTGGATGTTTCCAGGAATTTATAAATTTCTTCTTCTAGCATGTAGTTGTTGGTAGTAGTTTCTTAAAATCCTTTGTAATTTATATGGTCACTCTTCTTTCCTCCCTCTCTCTCTTCCTTCCTTCTTTCTTCCTTCCTCCACCCCTTCCTCCTCCTCCTCCTCCTTTTTTGATGAATCTAGTTTATTAATTTTGTTTATCTTTTTAAGGAAACAGCTACTAGTTTCATTGATCTTTACTGTTGTTTTATGTCTTCATTTCATTATTTCCACTCTGATCTTTATTACTTCCTTCCTTCTGTTAACTTTGGGCTTTGTTCCTCTTTCTCCAGTTTATTTAGATGGAAGGTTAGATTAAATATTTGAGATTTTTATGGTTTCTTGAGGTAGGCCTCTACTGCTATAAACTCACTCTTACAGCTGCTTTTGCTGAATGTAGTGCTTCCATTTTCTTTTGTCTCAAAGTATTTTTTAATTTCCTCATTGATTTCATTGGTTTTTTTATTGTAGTTGATTTATAGTTTTATACCATTGTGTTCATAAGAGATGTTTCATATGATTTAAACCTTCAATTTATTGAAGCTTGTTTTGTGCCTTACTGTGTGGTTTATCTTGTTGAATGTTCCATGTGAACTTCAAAAGAATGTGTATTTTGCTGGGTTTGGATAGAATTTTTTGTATGTATATGTTAAGTCCATCTGGTTCAATGTGTCATTAAACCATCTGTTTTTCTATTGTTTTTGTTTGTTTTGTTTTTTATTGAGTTTCTGCCTGTGTGATCTATTCGTTGATGTAAGTGGGGCCTTAAAGTCCCCTACTATTATTCTATTATTGTCATTTTTCCCTTTTAGTCTGTTAATATTTGCTATTAATATTTAAGTGCTTCCATGTAGGGTGCATTGATATTTACTATTGTTATACCCTCTTGTTGGATTGATTTTTTAATTATTATGTAATTCTTTGTCTATCGCAGCCTTTGTTGTACAGTCTATTTTGTCTAATAGAAATATTGCTACCCTGGCTTTCTTTTCCTTTTTATTTTCATGGAATATCTTTTCTCATCACTTTACTTTTAGTCTCTATGTGTCTTTAGGTCTGAAGTGAGTCTCTTTTAGATAGCATAAAGATGGGTCTTATTTATTTACCCATTCAGTCACCCTATGTCTTTTGGATACCTGTAGAACACTTAACCCGTTTATATTTAAATTAATGATTGATAGGTATGTACTTACTGCCATTTTGTTAATTGTTTTTGGTTGTTTTTGTAGTTCTTCTGTGTTCCTTCTTCTTTTCCTTCCCTCCCTTGTGATTTGATGACTTTCTTTAGTGCTATGTTTGAATTCCTTTTTATTTTTTGTGTATCTATTATAGGTTTTTGGTTTGTGATTACCATGAGGTTCACATATAACACTCTATGTCTCTAGTAGTCTGTTTTAAGTTGATAGTTGCTTAAGTTTGAACAGTTTCTAAAAACACTACAGTTTTACTCTCAACTCTCCCTGTTTTATATTTTGACATCATATTTTGCATCTCTTTATCTTGTATATCTCTTAACTGTCATAGATATAATTTACTTTACTACTTTTGTCTCTTAACCTTCATACTATCTTTGTAAGCAGTTAGTCTACCACCTCTACTATACGTTTGCTGTTACAGTTAGATTTTTTTCTTTCAAAATTTTCTTCTAGTTAGATCCTTTTCTTTCCTACTGAAAGAAGTCCCTTTAACATTTCCCATAAAGCTGGTTTAGTGGTGAACTCTTTTGTGTGGGAAGACTCTTTATCTCTACTTCAATTCTGAATGATAACCTTGCTAGGGAGAGTGTTTCTCTTCGTGGGTTTTTTCCTTTCAGCACTTTGAATGTGTTGTGCCACTCCCTTCTGACCTGCGAAGTTTGCTGAAAAATCAACTGATCATATTATGGGTGTTCCCATGTATGTAACTAGTTGCTTATCTCCTGCGGCTTTTCATATTTTCTCTTTAATTTTTGACATTTAATTTATTTTGTGTCTTGGTATGGACCTCTTTGGGTTCATCTTGTTTGGGGCTCTC
Source organism: Hyaena hyaena (assembly GCF_003009895.1). Taxonomy (NCBI): domain Eukaryota; kingdom Metazoa; phylum Chordata; class Mammalia; order Carnivora; family Hyaenidae; genus Hyaena; species Hyaena hyaena. The sequence goes on along the minus strand of NW_024081093.1, from coordinate 1,512,218 downwards.
TTTCATTTTTGTACTTGGATGTCTGTTTTCTTGCCCAGGTTAGGGATGTTTTCAGCTCTAACTTCTTTAAATAAGTTTTCTGCCCCTTTCTCTTTCTTTTTTCTTTCTGGGACCTCTGTAATGCAAATGGTAGTACCCTTGATCTTAAGGTCCTGAAAGTCTCTTAAACTATCCTCAGCTTTTGAAATTCTTTCTAATTTTTGCCATTCAGCTAGAGTCATTTCCATTACCCTGTTTTCCATATCGCTGATCCATTTTTCTGTATCATCTAATCCCTCTAGTGTATTTTTCAACTCCATTATTACATTCTTTGGCTCTGGTTCTCTTTGTGTGTGTGTGTGTGCACGTGTGTGTGTGTGTGTGTGTGTGCGTGTGTGTGTGTGTGTTTTCTCTTGAGGTTCTTGCTGTGTTCATCGATTCTTCACCTGAGTTTAGTGAGCATCTTCATGACCATTACTTTGAACTCTTTATCAGGTAGATTGTTTATCTCTTTTTCACTGCATTTTCTGAGGTTTTGTCATGTTCTTTCATTTGGAACATAGTCCTCTGTCTTCTCATCTTGCCTCTCTGTTTTTGCTTGTGTGTAAAAGGTAGATCAGCCACATTCCTGGTCTTGCACGAGAGGCCTTCTGTAGCAGATGCATTGTGGGGCCTAGAAGTGCATTCTCCCACTGGTCACCAGAATCCGGAGCTCTAGTGGTGTCCTGTGTGTGTTCCTTCCTGTTTGGGCTGAGCTGCAACTGTTGTGGGCCCATGGTGGGTGGGAGCCCCTTTAGGGGAGTGACAGTTAAGGCGGAGGTGGCCTGTGAGTGTGGTAAGGTGGGAGCCACTTTGGGAGGGTGCCTGCCAGGGTGGGGAGGGTTGAGTGGGGCAGGTCTGCAGGGGAATATGCGGGTAAGGCCAGCAGTGCTAGCGTGGTAGATGGAGAACCAGAACTGTTTTTCAGGGCACCTGCATGGCTTAGTGGGTTAAGCATCTGACTCTTGATTTCGGTTCAGATCATGATCCCACTGTTTGTGGGTTTGAGCCCTGCATTGGGCTCTGCGTTGACAGTGCAGAGCCTGCTTGGGATTTTCTGTCTTCCTTTCTCTCTGCCCCTCCTCTGCTCATGCCTTCTCTTTCTCTCAAAAATTATAACTAAAAAAGAACGGTTTCTCCCCAGTACTAGGCACCTGGCACTGCTTCATTCACGGAGAAGGTTCCTGCGGTCCCCTGCACCTCTGGCACATGCCTTACAGTTAGGCACCACATCTCCTTCCTGTATGGCCCATGGGCTTTTCAGACTGCTGCTTCTGCACTGGGTCTTGGAGCGAGTACGTGCCTGCATCTTTAAGAGTGGAATCTCGCTTTCCTAAAAGCCTCTGGCTCTCTCAGGATTAAGCCCTGCTAATTTTCAAGGCCAGACATTTTGGGGGTCCACCTTCCCAGTGCTGGTCCTCACTGCCAGTTTGCCCCATGTGGGGCTTGACCCCCTCACTCCTCAGGGAGGACCTCCCTGCCTGTGATCTCTCTCCCACTTACGGGGTGCCATGCTGGGGGCGTGGGTCCTGATCACACCACTTCCCTGCCCCTCCTACCCTTCTTGATGTGATTTTTTCTTTATAGCTAGAGAAGATCCGTGCCGGTGTTCAGGTCGTTCTCAGAGAGAGTTGTTCTGTATGTAATTGTAGTCTTGGAGAGTCTGGGAAGAGGTGAGCTCAGGGTCCTCCAGTCTGCCATCTTGGTCCTCCTGGGAAGCAGTAGCTTCTTTCTTTAAATAGGCCTGCACAGCATCATGTTTCCTCTGAAGGTAAGGGTCATTTTAATTACATTCTTAGCTGACAAGAGAAAGTTAAAGGATTAAAAGAAAAACCTCTATTTTTAGAAGCTGAAATTGGAACCATGCTTTTGGCATTGATGGCAAAGAGAAGCCTGGTAATTTAGGACATGAAGCTTTATATTCTCTCTGGGTCCTTCAGTTCACGGTCCTATTTTTAGAAGTAGCTGGTTTTTATGCCTGCTTAGAGAGTCATCTGTAGTAGAATGCAGTCAGTTTTGTAAAAAGAACTTAGGCATAGACTTAGATGTTGTCAGTTCACAGTTGAATAACTTGATGTAGTAATTGCAAAGGACCGTAATGGAAGAGAGAATCAGGTACAATTGTGCATGCTCAAATAAGAGATACGGATCAGAACCATTGTGGGTGACTGACTTCATGTGAGCTGAAGAAAAATCCTCTGAAACACTTCAGAATCAAAATATTAAAAAATGGATTTGATAGCCCCAGTGGCTAATATAAGTTAAACCGGGTAGCTTTCCCCCTAATTAATGTGTCTGTGCATATTCTGAGTGTATGCCTTTTTTAGTCAGTAAAGATTTCATCACAACCCTGTCTATTAAGAATTTTTCTTTCAGACCCAGACTTTTTCCTGTTTTGGTGTCACACGTCTCCTGTTTAGCATTCTTTGTTCATCTCTAAGAAATTAGCTTTACTTTCAGATTACTCTGGAGATTTTATGATAGGGCATCTGTCTTGAGAATATTCTTTCTCTTGGTTATATGTGGTATTTCAACACGAAAAAGAACAACACAGGTTTTTGGTTTTGTTTTTGTTTCTGTTCCCTCCACGCCCCATGTTGTGGACGCTCTTTTGCCCTCCTCCTTGAGGGGCCTGTTACCTCGTAGGCTCCTCACTAGTCCTGGTGACAAGGTAGATAGCACGTAAGGGAGGCAGCCCGTGGGAGAGGTGAGCTGATAAACGTCAAAGAGCTCAAAGCTTGTCACTGGGTGAAAACAGCAAAGCATCTTTCCTTTCTGCAAACCCCGCCTTAGAGCCAGCTGTATTCTTTAGTTAGAGATTCTACCAGGAACTTGTGTGCAAAGTACTCCATCTCCCCGCATACGCACAAGGCTTTGCATCAGAGTCCCCAGGTCTGCTGAACACACTTCCTGTTAAGACCTGAAGAGCCACCCACCCCATGAGTCACTCTGAGTATATGGATGAGAGAATGCCCTGCTTTCATTTATTATGACCAGGGGGTATTGTCTTTGATTAAATTCACTTGCCCTTTTCAAACATGTGCGAGAGTGGATCCAATCATACCAGTCAACTGACCGATGAAAGTATGATTTTATTTGATTTTGACATTTGCCCTTTGTAAACATAAGCTTTTGTTATCAGATTAGAAAGGATGAAAATGATCTTGCAAAAACTCAGGGTCAACAAGAATGAAAGGAGCTGATTATTGTCTTACCTTCACTTTGGTGGGAGGGACAGATTGGTAAAGTTTTTCTAGGGGCAGTTTTATAGTAGATGATTACATTGAAAATACATGTGCTCTTGGACCCAGCAATTCTACTTCTAAATGTACGTTAGAAAATAGTGGGCAGGTGTGAAAAGATATGTGTATAACAATTTTAACATTTATAATAGCAAAGGAAAAAAGGAGGGAAACAAGTATTTTTCAATAGAAGATTAAATCACAGCATCTCATAGAAGGGAATATTATAATACCGTTAAAAAGGACATTTCATATTCACAGGTATTGGCATTGAAAACCATGTATTACACAGTACTCTGTGAGAAAAGATTACAGAGCAGTGTGTGTAGAATGGTCCAACTTTATGGGTGTATGTTTTCAAGTCTGATATTGCATGAAATTGCTATTTACCTGGTTATTTTTGTGGGAGGAAGAGAATAACTGGGGCCTTTCCAGTTCTCCTTTGTACATTTCTGTATGGATTTAAATTTGACATAAACTTGTATTGCTTTCCTAGTTAAAATAGTCAAGATATTTACATTGTGAAGAAGAAAAGAATATATGCCTTCGGAGTAATAGGGAGTGTAAATGACACTGATCTTTGTGTAGCACTCCTTCCTTCCTGGGCTGTCTTCACAGCATTTGAAAAAGCATGTCATATCCTGAGCAACCTCAGACCCATTTTATCCAGCTTGGCCTGTTTTCCCTTCGCAGTGAGAAGGTTGCTCACCTCCGGCATCGTGATTCAGGTGTTTCCACTGCACGACAATGAAGCCTTGAAGAAGCTTGAGGACACCTGGTACACGCGGTTTACCTTTAAGTATCAGCCCATAGGTACGTGTCCACGCGCGTTCTCTTCGTGGAGGAAGAACTGCGAACGAGAGGTCACGATTCAACCGTGGTGTTTTCTCTCTTGGGTAGATGTTGAACGTTTTGCTGGGTGAGGCTCACCAACTGCGTGTGGGCAAAAATCGGTGTCAGAGAAGAGGTTTACAGGACCTGTTGAGTAATTCATTTCCAGTACCATTTCAGATGGACTGAATTACAAGCTCTCCCTCAGTTTCACCAAGAACACAGGCAATTCAGAGTGGCCTTCATAAGTACATGTCAGAGTTGGAAATAGAACAGACTTTCTAAGAACCTCATGTGACTATGACTATTTTGTATATGAAAATTTCTCTTGCTTTAGAGCTGATCATTAGAGCTGTGCTCATTCTTAGGGGCAGACCAGCATGCCTACACATCTTCTGAGGTAGGTTTGCAGGCATCTTGGTGTGTATTACTGAATCTACCCATTTTCTCTGAATACAGTTGTAAGAGTATCCATTAGTTTATTTGGTATATGTTGAGCATTACTGTGTGTAAACCGACATCAATGTGGATGTTCACACTTTTTGGTTTAGTTCTGTTTTTTCAGCATAAGGATTATATTAAGTTGGTAGATTTTACCGTAAGCATTGCTATCAGTTTTTCTTAAAGGACATTTCTCTTTGACTCTGTTTAAAGGAATCCCTCTAAAATAATTTTAGTTCTGATTTCCATTCCTGAAAGCAGCTACTATAATATTGTAACAGTGACCAAAACTTTGTTTTTAAAATTTGTGAAATTGCATTTTGAATTTTTTCTTGTATTCTTTGAAAGGGAAAGTTTGTTTCTGATAGTTCTAGGTAATATACTAGTTGTTTTGTGTTACACTTCATGATATTTTTTCACTGTGTGTGGCATTTGGGTGCATTAAGTATTGCCTCCAGGACTTGTGAGTAACAGTATCCGGTGGCTTACTTAGCAAGTGAAGAGACACGTGAGTGGATGGTGAAGGCTGAGCACTGTTGTGGGTGTGAGGGTGTGAAGTTTTGGGGAGTGTGCCGGGACTGGGCAAGCAACTGGGGCATGGGTGAATCTCGACCTTCCCCTTAAGATCTGGAGATGGAGGTCATGTGATTTGGAGCCTGGGAGCATGAGCACCTCCTCCGCCCCCATTGTTTGGCTGTCCTTTAACCTGATTCAGATTAGAGGTGGCCTGATCAGACTGATTATTTTAACATGTTACTGCGTTAGTTAGAATAATAAGGATAGGGGAAAGTAGCTTCTCCCGGTTTATTCTGACCCACCTGCATTGACTGAGGTTTTAATCGCATGCAATTAACCAAGTCATAACGGCCCTGTTACTGCACCACCTCAGCCCCCACATCCCACCCTGGTCCCAGTGCAGGATGCCTTTGCAACCCTGGCACTCACTCCAGTAGATGTGGCTGGCAAAGGACAGTAGTGTCCGCGACCCCTTTTGAGTCAGCTCGTGTCGAGTTCACAGAGTATTAACAGTGATGTGTGTCCCTTCTTTTGCGCAGTGCTTGTGTGAAGGTAATAGGTACACGTGTCCCATGGCTGTTCTAGAAGTTAGTGTGTAGACTATTGTGCTTTTGAGTAACTTTTCTGCAGCATGCTGAAAAGTCTGCCATGATATACTGATGAAAATTTATATTTTTGGATAGTGGGAGCAGAGACTGTGGATGGGGAGTCTTTGAAAAGAACATCTGTAGCTGTGATAATAAAGTGGGAGAAAGGTGGGGAGCATACATTTAAAGCCCCAAATTAAAATGGTTCATTGGCTATGGCTGGATTTAAACCAGGACGCTGGAGATTTGGGACAAGCCCGGAGGTGGGGTTTCCTTCGGGAAGAAGGCGTCCATCAGATCAGGAGGCAAAGGGAAGGCAGACCCAGGGTGCCCGTCAGAGCAGCCCCAGCAGCTGTGGCCTGGGCTCTAAGCTGGGGAAAGTCGCAGGCTTGCCATCCAGATGAGTGGGGTCTTCGTATTGCACGGAAGGTGGATTGACCATCGCGCGCTGATGGAGAGATGAGGGCATTAAATGATCCGCACTGAACTAAAACAATAATTGGTGAATGTCTTTGGTAGTCTGTGCTCAAGGTCTTTTTTTTCCTTCCTTTTTATTGTAGACCATATTCGTGGCTACTTCGGGGAAACCATCGCTCTTTACTTTGGCTTTTTGGAATATTTCACTGTTGCCTTAATCCCCATGGCGGTCATTGGGTTACCTTACTACCTGTTTGTGTGGGAAGACTATGACAAGTACGTGGTCTTCGCCTCCTTCAACCTCATCTGGTCCACCGTGATCCTGGAAGTGTGGAAGCGTGGCTGTGCCACCATGACCTACAGGTGGGGGACGCTCGTCATGAAGAGACAGTTTGAGGAGCCCCGGCCGGGCTTCCACGGGGTCCTGGGCATCAATCCCTTCACCGGCAGGAAGGAGCCTCTCTACTCCAGCTACAAGAGGCAGCTGCGCATTTACCTGGTCTCTCTGCCATTCGTGTGCCTCTGCCTCTATTTCTCTCTGTATGTCATGATGATTTACTTCGACATGGAGGCCTGGGCCTTGAGTCTGCACGAGAATAGTGGATCTGAGTGGACCAGCGTCCTGTTGTATGTGCCCAGCATCATCTACGCCGTCGTGATTGAGATCATGAACCGCCTCTATCGCTATGCTGCTGAGTTTCTGACTTCATGGGGTAAGACTTGATGCTTGTGTTTATGTCTTACTTGCCCGTCGGAACTGTTGCTGGGGTCCTAGGATTCCTGTCACTGCTACTCGGCAAAGCGGGGAGGTGTTGCTCTGAGTGCAGTGTGGAGACCTGGGGGGAGTTCACGGGTGCCGTGGGCTCTGACGCTCTCGGCTCCTGGTTATCGTGACGCTCACAGAGTGTCGGTCCCCGCCCTCCAGGTGCCCCGCCAACTCTTTGTCCGTGGCATCTCGTCTTCACCTCCTCAGGACACTGTGAAATGGAAGTTATTTCACCATCTTGAGATGAAGACACAGAGAGTTTAGCAGGATTCAGACAGCCTGTAGAGCCAGGCTAACCCAGACTCTGTGTCCAAAACCTGTGATTCCCAAGGCCGTAATTTTGTATTTTCTGTTGAGGGGAAAGCAGATTGAGTTATCTTCAGATACTTTGGCCAAATGAACAACATCTGGTATCTGGAAACCGGTGGTTTAGTTGGTTAGGACACCAAGGATTCCCACTGGCCTTCGTGTAGCAGTACTCGTGTAGCAGGTAGTATGTTTCTGTGGTAAAAGGAACTGGTCATAGTTTAAAAATGCTCTTGATAGACCATTCTCCCTTTATTTATTCACTCAATCAAGGAAATATGCAATGTGATTTCCTATGAAGGAGTCTGTGCCTTAACTTCACAGGACCATAAAGATGTTCTAAATTACTTGTATCAGTCATGTAACAACTACCATTTATTGAGTCCTTTCCTTGTGCTGTTACTGGATTAAGGTTTTGTATTATGTATTATACCCTGGGAGAAGGGGGCATAGGCCTGTTATGTAGGCGAGGAGGTTCGGTACCAGGAGGTGAAGTGACTTGCCCAAGGACAGACAGTGGCTGAATAGCTGAGTTGGGCTTCCAGTACAGGCGAGCCTAACACCGCCTCTCTGCAGGGTGACACTTCTCTTCAGAATGTTCTTTGTCTTTTTGCCCTGCTGTGTTAGGGCCAGTGCTGTGGCTCCTTTCCCCAGCTCAGGACGGAATCTTGAGTTGCCCCATAAGTTAATCCTTGTAAGGCACGTGTACAGACACTTTATTGCCCTTGTTAGAGGTTGCTATCAGTTCTACTGTGACCACTTATTCAGGGTCTTTTCTGGGTGGCAGTCTATGGGATCATTTGCCAATACTTCCCATATTTCTTTGTTGCAGTAATACTTTCAAAATAATTTCTGGGGTGCCTGGGTGGCTCAGTTGGTTAAATATCTGACCCTTGATTTTAGCTCAGGTCATGATCTCGCGGTTTGTGAGTTTGAGCCCTGCATCAGGCTCTGTGCTGATGGCATAGAGCCTGCTTGGGATTCTTTCTCTCTCCAGCTCTCTCTCTCTCTTTCTCTCTCTCTCTCAGAAATAAATAAATAAACATTTCAAAGAAAATAAAGAACAATTTCAGAACACAGCGCTCTGTGGAAAATGTATCCTAATCTTAGTTTCTTGCCATGTGATGTTCTTGTGGATAAGTGGTAGCCATGTTTGACAGTGTGGCACGTTTACTCACTGAGGCTCCGTTGCCTGACATCTCTGCCTCAGCACATTTGCCCCACGACAGCCTCCCATAGTGCTTTCTTATCTCAGAGAAATTTCTTCTCCTTTTTCATATTTTAGAGAATCACAGATTGGAATCTGCCTACCAGAATCATCTAATTCTGAAAGTTTTAGTGGTAAGTAGAGCTTTTTATATACAAATCCATTTGAATTATGAAACTTATGTATACTGGTTAATACTTAGAAATATGAAAACTGGCTTCTAATTTAAGGTATCAGATAGTTATATTTTGTGTAGGTAGGCAAGGACTGATTAAGTGTGTTTACATATATGTTCAACAGTCTTACTATAAATGTATACATGGTATAAGACTTCAAGTATAGAAATTAGTAGCATAGCCTATTTCTATTTATTTAAAAATACAATTAAGCACATTACAGACATGTTTCTGTCCTTTACCCTTTGGTGACTTCTTTGTTTCAGTATTTAACAATTCTTTCAGTTGCCCACAGTCTGTTTAGTGATGGACCATTACATTTTTTTTTTTTTTAAATTTTGGAAAGAAATTTCTAAACCTAAACACCAGCACTTTTTGGTGGGTGGGAGGAAAGTAATGGAGAGAAGGCATAGTGTAACTTGCTTGCTGTTTGTGTAAAAGCCCACACATTACGCCTTTTTCCATTTTTGTTATAAAAGAAATACCAGCTTGGAGCCACTTCATTTATCAGGTGCTCACCTCAGCCCTGAGGATCAAGAAAGGTGCAGAGAGAGTCCTCTGAACTCTCAGCTGGAGCACAGTCCAAGGAAGGGTTCCCAAGAGAAGAGTCTTTGTTCCAGCTAAGAAATCATTCTAAGAAGCTTGTTATCTGGTTGTTCAGGCCTTAGGAGATCAGAAACCACTGATCAGAAGGTGTTTAGGCTTATGGAAGTAGGTTTATTTATAGAGGCGAGCGTGGAAAGGAAATAGAACATTTTTTTTTATAAATAAGTAATAAAAATTGAACAGTTTAGCAGTTTGGACATTAGAAAGGGGGCAAGCAGCCATACGTACCTAAAAAGTCTTTGAAGGCCTCTTGGTAGCGCTGCGGATGACTGGCGTTCAGAATGCTGGTGTCTCTCCGTGGGGCTCCGGGCCTTGCAGGGCAGAAAGCACTTCCTCTGGGAGCTTGGTGTCAGGGAGGAGTCTGGAGAGACCCCCTTGCCAAGTCTGCAGGGCTTCTCACGTGAACAGGGTGGGGAGGGAGGTGAGCTGGGCAGGCAGTGAGCCCACCCAGGCTTTTTGGCCTGCTGGTCGGGGGTGGGAAAGGCTGGGCCTTGCTTTCCCTCTTCTGCTAGAATGTAGAAGAAATGAGTTGGTGCTCCACTGTTCCCTTAGGCCAGGGGTCCCAAACCAGTTTGCTTTCCCAGCTCCTGGCCCCTGTCAGAGTTCTCCTGTTTCCAGAGTTTGTGGGTGTGCTCGGTGAGGAGGAGCAGGAGAATCCAGTCTGTGCTATCTCGTGAGGACCGGAAGCCCCTCACTGTGTTTTTAATGCTGTATTTACAGCTGTAACAAAGTGCCACAAAGCAGTGTGAAATACTGCTTTCTTTTTTTTTTTTGGCAGTTCAACTTTCTGAATTGCTTTGCCTCGCTCTTCTACATTGCCTTTGTCTTGAGGGACATGAAGCTGCTGCGTCAGGTGAGTGCAAATAGCAGCAAGTATCAGTTTGTGGGTCTTAGAGGTACTTTCCTATATTCAGAGAATGTGATTGCATGATATTGTTTTTATGAATGAAATCTTACATTTTGTATATTTCTAAGCCAATTCGAAGTAAAAAAATTAGCAATTGTGCTGTATATCGTACTCAACTGAAAACAAATTAGTTGAAGTTAACCAGCTTGCAAAATTAGTCATGCGGTACAGGAAAAGCACGTATATAGTTCATCTTAAAGCTTGTAAAAGCAATTCTAATAAAAAATGTATTCCTTGATTGAAGTATGTGTGTGTGTGTGTGTGTGTGTGTGTGTCAGAGAGAGAGGTGTGATAGATTTAACTTCAAATAGGTCTTTCACATTTCATTTTTAAATTAATAAGCTGTTAACGTTTATCATTTTTATTTTTATTTGAGAGAGAGAGAGAGAGAGAGCATGAGTTGGGGAGAGGGGCAGAGGTTAGAGAGAATTTTAAGTGGGCTCCACACTCAGCATAAAGTTTGGCACAGGGCTCAATCCATGACCCTGGGATCATGACCTGAGCCGAAATTGAAAGTTGGATGCTTAACCACCCAAGCCACCCAAGTGCCCCTTATAAGTTGTTCAGTTTTAGAGACCAGCAGATCCAATGCAATGCTGTATCTTTTTTTTTAATGTTTTTTTTTTGTTTGTTTTCTGACAGAGAGAGTGAGAGAGAGAGAGAGAGAGACAACCGGTATGAGCAGGTGGGGGAGGGTCGGAGAGAGAGGGAGACACAGAATCTGAAGCAGGCTCTAGGCTCTGAGCTAGCAGTCAGCACAGACCCCCATGCGGGGCTCAAACCCATGAACCACGAGATCATGACCTGAGCTGAAGTTGGATGCTTAACCCACTGAGCCTCCCAGATGCCCCAATGCAATGCTGTATCTTTCCTGCAGTGTTTAAGAAAGTCTGATATTTATTCTGGTGTGTTGCCATCCTTGGATCACAAATGCCAGTGAATGATAAATTGAGTACAGATTATTGCTGTCTAAATTCTCTTTTTTAAGATTGAGCCAGCTATCAGTAAGGGCTGTTCCTTCCCAGGTTTAATATACTGTGATCATTAGTAAAAAATATTGAAAGCCTGGCCTTAATAGTGTATATATGAGAAGTTGGGATCATCTTTCAGGAAATTACATAATCAGAGAAGATTAAAAGATTTTGTAGTTACGGTTCCAACAGCTTGTACCGAGGTAAAATTAAATGGTGTGCTCTTAAGAACAATATTAGATATATTGCTACTTTTAAAAAATTAGTTTTGGACATTGGAAGTTCAGAATAACATATATGAAACTGATATGCTGGATGTACCTACTCTGTCTTCTGTCCTGCTCTTAGTGCATTAGTAGGTATGACTTCTCATTTCTTGTACCTTAGGGAGTCTCCTGTTTTTTAGAAGTTTATTTTCATTTTTGAGAGAGAGAGAGAGAGAGAGATAGCGCGAGCAAGCACGAACAGGAGGGGTGGAGAGAGAATCCCAAGCAGGCTCTGCACTGTTAGCACGGAGGCTGATGTGGGGCTTGATCCCACCAACCCTAAGATCATGACCTGAGCCAAAGTCAAGAGTCAGATGCTTAACCGACTGAGCCACCCAGGCAGCCCAAGAGTCTCCTTTTTAACAGGAGATGAAGGGCAAGGGGGTAGGGGAGGACTTTTTAAATAATACCATTTTAATACCAGCAAAGGTAGGATGTGATGGAAACACTTCTGCCCATCTGGGGCAAGTGGAAATTGACCCAGAAGTTCTAGAAACTGCTAGGGCAGCCTTGCCAAGAACCATCATTCATCCTTGGTAAGTTATCAGAGACTGGGGAGGGCTCATGTACACAGGTATCCCGGGAGCCGCATTTATAACAGTGAAGGTTGGGAATACTACAGTCAGCAATGGTACATGGGCTACTTGGGTTTTACATGCGATGGGAAAGAAATATCCTGAGATGTCAGCAGAGGCTCCATGCTGGCCATGGAACTATGGGTGACGTTTTTTCTGCTTCCTAAGTGTACCACAGTGAAGGAGGATATATTCATTTTATAAATTTTTTTAAGTTCAGCCAAACTGGGTTTTTTTTCCAGGGTTGGCAGTATCATTTAGATTATTATGTTGGAGCAAGGATGAGATGACCAAAACCACAATGTCGAGTTAAATTGTTCCCCTGCCAACTCATAACTTTCTTATTATTTTTTATAATCTTATTTATAACTGATTTGTCTCTTATTATAATCTTATAACTTTTTGTATTTTAATGTGTCTTTCCTGTGAAAAAAACAATAACTTGAAACCATATTCTAGCACCTAGCTTTTCTGATACTAGTGTTTGTTGACAGTATACTATTTGTTGAAGGTTCCATTTTATTTATTGCATAATTGTACACATCCCGTGATTTTACTAAGCTGCTCTGTCAGATATCATTTCTGTGCTTCTCTGTAGAGTTTGGCCACCCTCCTGATTACGTCCCAGATCCTTAACCAAATCATGGAGTCTCTTCTTCCGTACTGGCTTCAAAGGAAGCACCATGTGCAGGTGAAGAGGAAGGTGCAGGCTCTAAAAGCCGACATCGATGCTACTTTGTATGAACAAGTTGTCCTGGAAAAAGAAATGGGAACCTATTTGGTAAGTTTGGATGTTGCCAAATTAACCATTGCCTAAAAGCTGTAAACGTGCATTTGCTCATTGGCTCAGATGTGGCTGCTTGCGAAGTGGTCTGGCAGCGGCCTCACCAAGAGCTACTGTAAAGTAAGAAAGGTGGCCCCGTGCACTGAAGTGTTGCTGCCTTCCGTGTGAAGTTACGCCCAGTGGCAGCAGAGGGCAAGTTCGGCCAGACACCTCCCTGCTCCCCAGGCTTGCGGCAACCTTGCTGCCAAGATGCCGGGGCCGGGGAGGCAGGGGGCTGCCAGAGGCAGCGCCCTGCTTGCTCGGGATGCTGCCGACTCCTGGACGAGACCCCGAAAACGGAGTGCCCTCTGCAGGTTCATTTCTAGTTTAAAGTACTTAGTGGTATGGAAAGTATAAAATGGTTCCTCTAAGACCGAGACTTTGAGTTCTTTTAAGGAGCTGCAGGCAGCTCTCTGGCAGGTTGGCCACCTGTACCAACAGCTGAAGCATCTAGCTTGTGAAACTTGACCGTGTGTTCGTGGGCGAAGGGCGCCGGCGTCACGTCTGCTTTAGGTCACCGTTTCTTGTATCCTGCACCATTCCTTCTCGGTGCGGTTCTCTTTAAAAAAAATTTTTTTTTAATGTTCATCTATTTTTGAGAGACAGAGACAGAGCATGAATGGGAGAGAGGCGGAGTGAGAGAGGGAGACACAGAACCGGAAGCAGGCTCCACTCAGAGCCCGACCTGGGGCTGAACCCACAAACTGACCCGAGCCAAAGTCAGACGCCTAACTGACGGAGCCCCCCAGGCGCCCCTTGGTGTGGTGCCCTCCTTGGTGAATGAGACCCTGTGGCGGCTCAGTCAGCGAGAACCCGTCGTCGTTAAGCTCTCGTAGTGTTTTCCACCTTCATGAATCCTCTTCTGACATTCTTGGCTCGTATGCTTACGAGTGTTAGCTGGTATGTTCACCTTGAGGAGGGTTGTATCCTCTCTCTGCTCACTTCTTCCTGCCCTATTTCTGCACCTGCCCCTGAGCCTCTACAGAACCGGGTCTGTGGCCTCGAGCTCCCACCTTGTGATGACATTGGGGGTTTTGCAGAGCCATAGGGTAGCATGCTGTTGATACGAACTGTAGTTCAGGGCAGCAGTGGTGGCTCTTTTCAGCCCTTTTTCAAGGACAGGGGGCCACTGTCCGAGCCCCTGGTTTTGTTCAAGCAGCCGAGCCCCAGTTATCCTCCCGGGAGGAGGGGGTGCCTTTGAATCCCTTGCCCCACAGGATACAGATGTGGCCACGTCCCTTGGCCCGTGGATTGCAGTCTGGCCAGGCCTCTGCGTACCACCTTGCGTTTTGTTCCCTTTCTCACGTGTGCAGCGGTTTTTCTAGGTTTTGAGTGGTGATCCGCCTCTTGGTGAAACGCACGTACACGCACTAGCATCTTCTGTTGTTGCTGTCTGTGGCGAAGAATGCGATTCAGAGTCTACGCGTACAGTACACTCGGCTAGTGTACTTAGTACTATATACTTACGTTTATACTTGAGGTGTCCGAGAAGACACAGGCACGCGAGGAAGGAACACGTTTGCACACCGTGGTGCTACCTCGCCTGTGTTTGTGGAAGGGCTGGCTGGCTGTGACCCAAAACCTCAGCCTGTCTGACTCCTTTCCTTGCTCGTTCCGGGCAGTGGGACTTCTGGCCGTATTTATTTTTCATCCTTCCCTTTCTTATGGAAGCCAAACAAGCAGTCTTTCCCCGGGCTCCTTATTCGGTCCCCTCTGTACCCCCTCTCGTCGGTAAAGGCCCCACTGCCCAGTGCCCACCGGCAGCTCCCACATCTCCTGCTTCCCCTTCTCCCTGCGCCATCTGTCAGCAGCTCTCCTGTCCCAAACCAAGCAAACCCACACTTCTTCTGCTGTTTGTGTCCCGTCTTTCCTGCCCCCGTGTCTTGAAATAATTCTCCACGTTGTTGTCTCTACTTCCCTTTTTCTGTCCCTGTCATCAGTTAGAATCAGCTTCCATCCCCTCTTTTTCTCTGAATTATTTGGGCAAACGACATCATCCCCTGAAGCGCCCCAAACCAAATTCACGCTCTTCCCCAGACCAGTTTCTCCGCCTTTTCCCCTGGCTCGGTGAATGGTGTGCAGTAATTCAAGCCATATGCCTGTTGTCTAAGCAATTTTAGTTCCTCTAAGAGCCATCTGCTAATAGGGTGACACTGCCAGAATCTGGGACCCCACCTTTTTGGCATTCCTGACATCTGATAATCCCTTTTTGAAGGAAGGCAAGGTGAGTGTTGCTTTTCCCATGTTAATAACAGGCAGTCGAAGCTCTCTGTTGTTAATCACTTGGTGACTAAATCAGGAACAGGATTCAAGACTTTGCTTTTCCAGTTCGGAGTCTGCCATTCAGCCTGGGCTCTCTGACGTGAAGTGAGGGACACAGCGCGACAGCTTCTCCTTCAGGTGCCGCGACTGCGAGCAAGCTTGCGGTTCGTCGTGCTGCCCCTTGTCTGGGGGCCCTGGGTGATCCGACCCCTCCGTCCTCACCTCCCGTATGCCCCCCTCTACTTTCTCCATGGAGCGACAGTCCGATATTTGCTCTTTCAACTCTCCATGTATTGGGAGAGGGGACATGCTCTGGGGTCACATTTGATCCAGACCACTGTTTCCCACGCGCGGATCCTGCCCTCTGTTTTTCTGGGTGTGTTTTTCTCCTCACTGAAGCCAGTGAACTTAGAATTGTATTTTCTGTAAAGCTCATCCTGAAGATGATCCCTTTAGACACAGAAATCTAAAGGAATATTACCAAGTTTTGGGGGAAAAAGACAATTTGACTGAAACATGAAAAACATTATAAAAGTAATAGTTGTTTATGCACGATAGGAAACTTGGGTGATGCAGAGCAGAGTGAAAAGTAAGGAAAAAGAAAACCTCCATAGCGTCCCCGCCGGGGCTGATCCGCTAGTGTCACCTGACCCCCAGCAGCTGCCAGGGCCAAGGCCATGGGAGCCGCAGGTCTGCATCGAGCTCTGCTGCCCTGTCCTGTGAACTTCCTGCTCCCACCCAGCCGCACAGCTGCAAAGACTAGAACTTTCCAGGGAGAATGTTCCAGAGCAACATGTTGCCACACCGTCTCATAAGCTAGACGTGAAGAAATCTGCCAAGACCATAAACAAGGGCCACTCTACACTGAATGCTTTTGTCCTAGGAAATGTAATTATTTTTCAAGCAGTATTTTATTGATGTTAATGTTTTTGTTTAAATGAATCAATGAGAAATATTTTTTTACAGTATTGTTTTAATTTCAAACTTCGTAAATATCACTTGGTGGAACTCCTATACATAAAAGGTCTTTGGTGTCCTCTGTCATTTTTAAGAGTTGAGGGCTTCGGGGGCGCCTGGGTGGCTTAGTCGGTTAAGCGTCCGACTTTCGCTTAGGTCATGATCTCGCGGTTCGTGTGTTCGAGCCCCGCGTCGGGCTCTGTGCTGACTGCCAGCTCGGAGCCTGGAGCCTGTTTCAGAGTCTGCGTTTCCCTCTCTCTCTCTGACCCTCCCCTGCTCACGCTCTCTCTCTCTCTCTCTCTCTCCCTCTCTCCTAAAAATAAAAAAAAAAAAAATATAAAAAAAAAAAAAAAAGAGTTGAGGGCTTCGAAGGCCAGACAGCTCGAAAACTGCGATCTGGAATAATCCCTTGCTTTTGGTGTTCGCTTATTGTGAAGCTGGTTTGTCCCATTGTTTCCGCAGAGGATTCCACTTTAGCATTTCGGGGAGAGTACCTCCCTCGTACCCCATCTGGAGGTGTGATGTCTGGCGGCCTCCCGCCTTGTTGGGTCCCCTGGTTACCTGGGGATAGGCACGGTGCGGAGGTGGTATTTGACTTCTGATTTCCTGTAACTGGTAGCTCTTTAAAAACTTTTAATTGTTTGTTGCTGTTACATGGGAATGCTGTTGATTTTTGTATCTTTTTGACCCCTCAACCTTGATGAGTATTCTTATTTCTAATCCATTTTCTTGGATTTTATTGGGTTTTCTGTGTAGACACATATTTCAGCTATAAATAAATAATGGCTCTTTTCTTCCTTCATCTGTATAGTTTTCATTATCTGTTAGACTCATGAATATGTTCAGTATAATTTGGGCAGAAGTATTTACAATAGGCGTCTTTCTCTAGTTGCTGATTTTTTTTTTTTTTTTTTTCTCCTCACCATTGTGTGTCAGTTTATCCCAGGTTCTTGGTAGATAGCTTTTTATTGGTTTGAAAATGTTCTTTTCTGTATTTGCTAAGAGCTTGTATTGTGAAAGATGTTACATTTTATCAAATTATTCATTTATTTGCTTCTGTTGAGATTATCATATTAAGATTTATTTTTATTTTATTAAAAATTTTTTTTAATGTTTATTTATTTTTGAGACCGAGAGAGACAGAGGTTGAGGCAGGGAGGGGCAGAGAGAGAGATACACAGAATCTGAAGCAGGCTCCAGGCTCTGAGCTGTCAGCACAGAGCCTGATGCGGGGCTCAAACCCATGAACCGTGAGATCATGACCTGAGCTGAAGTTGGACGCTTAACCAACTGAGCCACCCAGGCACCCCTATCATATTAAGATTTAATATTTTCTTTCTTTTTTTTTTTTTAATGTTTTATTTATCTCTAGGAGAGAGAGAGAGAGACAGCATGAGCAGGGGAGGGTCAGAGAGAGAGGGAGTCACAGACTGAAACAGGCTCCAGGCTCTGAGCTGGCAGTCAGCACAGAGCCCATCGCAGGGCTTGAACCGATGAACCGCGAGATCATGACCTAAGTGAAAGTTGGACGCTTAACCGACTAAGCCACCCAGGCGCCCCAAGATTTAATATTTTCATCTACACTGATAAATTTCCTAATGAAACACCTGTGTACATTTAAGTAATTAACTCCACTTGCTCAGTGTTTTTAAATATACATTGTCGTTTTGACTATGTTAGTATTTTATTTAGGGTTTTGTGCCACTTTCTGACAATTTCTCTGTCACTGAGGGCAATGTCCCCTTGTTATTTATCATGGTAACTCTTGGCAAGCATTCAGTATAATACTGAATAAGGAACAGTTTTAGGAGAAAAATGGTCAGCCCCTCGTGTCTGTGTGTTGCCTGAAGCCTTCAATCTGGTACTTTCTTTCCTCGTCATAGACTCAGCGTGGGGAACTCCTCGACATGATGTTTCTCCACGGCTGATTTGAGGAGCCAGTGGGATGGATCCCCTGAAACCTGAAACTCTGTTTTCATTCATCTAGTAAATAGACTTGTACAATTAGTTATGACTTCACAGAAATACCACAGTATTCTTAATGATGGCTTTGTTCTTCCATTTTTTAAGTTTGCCTTAGTTGGTCTTGGCTAACGTGCAGCTAATAGGGTAGACTATTTCTTGGCTAATGTATTTTCATTTTAGTGTGCAGTTATTTACACTGTTGAATTTGCATTTTTTCTCCTTGCTTTTGGAGTATGTCCCTGTTTTGCTAAGTTTACTGACTCAAAAGTGCTCAGAAGTATAAAAGCCCTGAGAAAGCATTAACGTGCGTGTGCTGCACTCAGTCCCTGTGTGAGATGGAAGCCGAATGCACAGCGCACTGCTGCGTGGAGAAGGGGCTCCCCGGTGTTGTATTCCAGAAATGCCAGGGAGACCTGAGCGTGCCTTCTGGAGGCTGCCCAGTGGCACACCTGGGAGAATTTGCACATCTCTGCACAGGCTCTATGTTGTACGTTTTCATCTGAAACAGCAGTTTTGAAAGCCAAGCGCAGACTATCAGGATTTCTTAGGACCGAATTGTGGTAAAAATGGTCGTAGCTAAGATTTCTTACTCTGCTCTTGGTTTCTACACTTTTCAGAACAGCACCCCCCCAAAAAGCACCCCCATTATATCACTGGGTACATTTTAGAACCACTTCTGTATGCTGGAACACAGCCTACGGAAATACTTTCTAGAGCCAGATGCGACCAAAGAGCTGTTTAGAAACCACTCACCACTGAATCCCCAGTGGAGCCTAACCCCCAGCTCTGGAGGCACGTGTGAACCTCGAAAACCGCCAGAGCCTAGTCAGAGGCCTGGGTTCAGGCATTGTCCGCACCCACACCATCAGAGAGAAGCACTTTCTGCCATTCCCAGTACTCTGTACTTAGGTTTGGTATTTTCTTTTTGGGGGGTGCTTTTCCCATCCTCTCCCCCTGTCTCTTTCCTTTCTCCACAAGCAAAAGCAGCTCCCTGCGCCCTACGTCTCCTCTCTCCCTATTCACCTCTCTGCGCCAGGTACCTGCTGAGTTCTGTGGTTCAGGTTGTGCGGATTGTTGTGTTAATCCTCACAGCAGTTTTCTAGGTGTGCAGGATGGTTTAGTGTTTACCTGGCTGCATTTCATGGACTTGAGATGGAAGAAAGCCTTTCATGCTGTTCCGCCATCTTGGCTCCTCCCTTGGGTATCTTGTACCAGAAGTAGAATCTGACTTACACTGAAGCTCAACTACTGAGCCCAATATTCATGTCCTGGTGAAAACAGACTCTGAGATACAGTAATAATAATCATTCATTTTAGGATAATATTGCTTTAAAATATTAAGACATGTATTTTTATCAAGCTGGAGTTGTTCTTGCTTGTGCACTGGATGGTCAATCATGAGGAGGCCTGAGGATGCTGAGGGTTGGCAAGCATGGCCTTCGGCACCCTGAGGGCCGGGTCTGTCGCTCAGTCACTGCCCAGCATAGAGTGCTGCTCAGCAACAGGTTGGTAGGTAGGCCTGTGGTGTGGAGTGAGGAGTTTGGGTACTGTCACCAGGTCCTGTAGAGTTTTGGTGATGTCATTCAAGTGGCAAGTGGGAGTTACCAACGCCCAGGCCGCCTACTTCAGCGAAGCTTCTTGGTCCAGTCACTGAAGATCAGTACATAACTCACCTCATACTGTTTACATTCTTCTCCCACCAAATCGGAGCTTTATATGAACTGTTGCCCCTTTCTTCCTTTGGACTAAACCTTCTAAGACATTCTTAGAAAAGTTTTTAAACATCGTTTGAGAGGAGTTTCTTCATGCTTCCCTGGTTTCCCCCACTTTCCGCTGTGGATTTCTTTCTCTGGCCTTTTTGGTATATCTGCTGCTTCTGCTAGGGCGGCTCTTGGGAGGTTCCTTATTACTATCGGATTTTTTTCTTTCCTTTTTTTAAAAAAATTGGGATATAATTCACACACCGTAGAAGTCACCATTTTAAAGTGTACAGAGTAATGATTTTTAGTAAACTCACAAAGTTTTACAGCAATCGCCACCAATTCCAGAACGTTTCATCATCCCCTAAAGAAACCCCACACCCACGACGCAGTCAGTCGCTACCACGGCCTCTAGCAGCAATCAGTCTGCGTTCTGTCTCTGTAGGTTTGCCTCCTGCCTGCATGTCCCGCAAATGGAATCATACAGTTTGTGATCTCTGTGTCTGGCTTTGTTCATTCACTAAGCATGATGCTTTCAAGGCTCAGTGTATGATAATAGCCTGTATCGGTACTTAATAGCCTATATCAGTACTTCATTCTTTTTTAAGGTTGAATAATATCCCATTGTGTGGATATACTACATTTTATTTATTCATTCACCAGTTGATAAACATTTGGAACAAGTTATTTACACTTTTTGGCTATTATGACTAATGCTGCTGTAAACACGTGTGCAAGCTCTTGTATGGACGTATGTTTCTTATGATACATTAGTTACCATAGGTTAGGTCGTATGTTCACTCTGTTTCACTCTTTGAGGGACTGCCAGACTGTTTTCAAAGGTGAGGGGTACCATTTTACATTCCTACCAGCCATTTATGAGGGTCCCCTTTTTTTCCACACCTCTATCAACACTTGTTATTTTTTGTCTCCCGTCCCGCCCCCCCCAATAGTAATCACACTTAATACATGTGAAATGGTATATAATTCTGGGTGTGATTTGCATTTTCCTAATGCCTAACAATACTGATCATCTTTCCATGTGCTTTTTGGCCATTTGTATCTCTTCTTTGGAGAAATATGTATTCGTATTCTTTGCCCATTTTTCATTGGGTTATCTGTCTTTTTATTATTTCATTGCAAGAGTTCTTCATATATTCTGAATATAAATTTCTTATCAGATATATGATTTGAAAATTTATCCTCCAATTCTGTGGGTTAGGCTTTTATTTTCTTGAGTAGTGTCCTTTGATGCACAAGATTTTAACTTTGATGGGAGTCAAATTTGTCCTTTTTTTTTTTTTTTTGCTTATTCTTTTGGTGTCCTCTCTCTAACAAACCATTGCCTTATCTGAAGACAGGAAGATTTACTTCTGTATATTATTCTAAGAATTTTATAGGTTTCACTCTTACATTTAGGTCTGATCCCTTGTGAATTAATTTTTATAGATAATTTTTATAGATAGTGGACTCTGGACAGAGTCCAGATCCATTCTTTTATGTATGGATATCTAGTTGCACGAGCACCATTTGTTTAAATAAGTAATTTTTTTTTTCTTCATTGAATGATCTTTGCACATTTGTTGAAAGTGGGTGCTCAGTTGGGTAAGTGTCTGACTCTTGGTTTTGGCTCAGGTCGTGATCTCATGATTTTGTGGGTTTGAGCCCTGCATCAGTCTCTGCCCTGGCAGCGTGGAGCCTGCTGGGATTCTGTCTCTCTTCTTTTCTCTCCCTCCCCCTCGCTCTGCCCCTCCCCCTCGCTCTGCCCCTCCCCCTCGCTCTGCCCCTCCCCCACTTGCACTACCTCTGTTCTCTCAAAATAAATAAATAAACTTGAAAGAAAATTGTGAGACTAGAGACACACACGTTTGCTTCTGGACTCTCCGTGCTATCCCACTGACCTCCGTATGCCTGTCCTTAATGCCAGTATTACGCTGTCTTGATTACTGTAGCTTTGTAGTCGGTTTTCAAATCAGGAAGTGGGATTTCTCTACATTTGTCTTTTTTCAAGATTGTTTTGCATATTCTGGGTGCCTTGTAACATTAGCATGTCCATTTCTTTTAAAAATGCAGTTGAGGGGCGCCTGGGTGGCTTAGTCGGTTAAGCGTCCGACTTTCGCTTAGGTCATGATCTCGCAGTTCGTGGGTTCGAGCCCCGCGTTGGGCTCTGTGCTGACTGCCAGCTCAGAGCCTGGAGCCTGTTTCAGAGTCTGTGTCTCCCTCTCTCTCTGACCCTTCCCTGCTCACGCTGTCTCTCTCTCTCTCTCTCTCCTAGAAATAAATAAAAATATTAAAAAAAAATGCAGTTGAAATTTTGATTGGGACTATTAATCAATTTGGGGAGTATCGCCATCTTAACAATACTAAGTTTTCTAATCCATGAACATGGAATGTCTTTCCATTTATTTAGGTCTTCTTTAATTTCTTTCGGCAATGATTTGTGGGTTTCAGTGTACAAATGTTAACACTGTGAAATCTATTACTAAGTCTTCTATTCTTTTTGATAGTATTATAAATGGAATTGTTTGTATTATTTCATGTTCAGTTTGTTCATTGCTGGTTTATAGAAATGCCATTGACTTTTGTATATTGATCTTATATCCTGTAGCCTTACTGAAGTTTATTATTAGTAGACCTAATAATCTTTTTTGGAGTTCTTTAGAG
>NW_024081093.1:1434271-1488839 GCF_003009895.1 Hyaena hyaena | reverse complement strand
CAGAGAGAGAGGGAGTCACAGACTGAAACAGGCTCCAGGCTCTGAGCTGGCAGGCAGCACAGAGCCCGACGCGGGGCTCGAACCCACGAACCGCGAGATCATGACCTAAGCGAAAGTCGGACGCTTAACCGACTAAGCCACCCAGGCGCCCCACTTTGTATGATTCTTAAGCCTTTTAGATTTGTTGAGAATCGTTTCATGGCCTAACATCTCATCTATCCTGAAGAATGTTCCATGTGCACTTGGGAAGAATGAGTATCCTATTGTCGTTGGGTTGAGTGTTATATAGATGTTGATGTGGGGCTGCAAGCAAGCAGTCAAGAAAGAATTCTTGAGACATTTTCGATGCAAAAAGGTGCTTTTAATATAGTACAGGGACAGGACTCGTGGGCAGAAGAGCTGCACTTTTGCTATATGAAGCTGGTGATTATATGCTTAGGGCTCAAGGGGGAGAGGACACGCAGGGAGCATTAGATCATAAACATTTCTTCAAATATCTATCCATAAAACTACTTTTGCAAGATTTCTCTGGTGCTTATCATTCAGTCCGATAGTAATTGATGAGATTTTGGGTCGTCATGAGACCCTTCAAGAATGTAGCAACCAGCACTTAATTTGATCCTTCACGAAAACTCTGCTGGCTGTAGGTCAGGCTGCTGGGCTAAAAGTGAGCATTTTCCTGCTCTTGTCCCTCATCCTTGGGTGTCTGTTCGATCTCTGCCTTTGTGTTTGGGCATGCCTTCAACGCTAAACCAGGAAGTTTAAAATTCTGCGTTAGCATTCACTTTCTGCTTGTGCAGAGCCCCAAGGTCAGTCAGAAGGGAGATGTTAGAGCCTTCCCAGGTCCCTCCTGAGGTTATGCGTTGTCCTGTGCACGTGCCTGGCCTTCTGGGTTCCTGGGAAAATGGGGGGGGTTCATCCCGCCTGTGGAGATCTCTTTCATTCCTCAGCTTGTCCTCTTGAGCTCCCTGGCTGGTCTTTTGTTTGCCCAGCTGCTACCTATTACCTCAGGCAGACTGGTGTTTAAAAACTCAGCTCACATACCCAGGGAGAGGCCCTTAGTGCTGGAGGAGACTCAGAGAAGCTGAATAAAGACAAGCCTTTTGAGTGGAGCCTTTTAGGGTACCAGTAACCAGGCCAGATGACAACTTCCGCTCGGGAATGAGGCTTTCCCGGATCTCCAGCCCCCGTCTGCTCCCTCTGGTCCTGGGGGGCATGCTGGTTTTTTCCAGGTTGCTGCGGAGCTGGGGGAGTAGGAGATGAGACTAGAACAAGTTGAAATGCCAGAACATTGAGCTGTTTTTCGTGACGGTATTGCCACCAGAGTTGCTGCAAGCCTTTGGTTAACTTCCAGAGTATTTGAAAAGTTGTTTCTGACACACTTTGCCCTTTTGTTGTTGTTGCCTTTTTAAAAAAAATGTTTTTAACGTTTATCCATTTTTGAGAGACAGAGAATTGGTGGGGGAGGGGCAGAGAGAGGGAGACACAGAATCCAAAGCAGGCTCCAGCCTCTGAGCTGTCAGCATAGAGCCCGATGCAGGGCTCGAACCCACAAACCGTGAGATCATGACCTGAGCCGAAGTCGGGCACTTAACTGACTGAGCCACACATGTGCCCCATGTTGTTACTGCTTTTATGGAGGGGCAAGCTTCTGGAGGTCATTGCTATTTTCACTGGCATCACCACCATCAGTTCTTTAATGGAGGGTAAGGTACTGAGATTTTGGGGAACCCGTGAAGTAAGGAGGCAGTTGTGTAAGATTTCTAATAGTGATGTTGGATCATGTCTTTTTACTTGGTTAAAAGCAAACATCTTTAGCTTTGCTGTTTATTATGTAATAATTCAGTGATCTGGTACAATGGCATGAGGAGCTAAGTCAGTTTTTCATTCTTTCAGGGACTTAAATATAAAATTGCTTTTGAATTTATGTAAATTCTGTTGTTGAAAGAAGAAATTGGGAGGAATTCTAAGATTTTCTTTGGTTGGAGGCCAGTGCCTTGGGTAGTATTACAAAATGTTGTTCTTATTATATGATATTAAAACAGTGCCTGTTTTCTTCTTGTGGTTTACATTTTCAGGGTACCTTTGATGATTACTTGGAGTTATTTCTTCAGTTTGGTTACGTGAGCCTTTTCTCCTGCGTTTACCCATTAGCAGCTGCCTTCGCTGTGTTAAATAACTTCACTGAAGTTAACTCGGATGCCTTAAAGATGTGCAGGGTCTTGAAACGCCCATTCTCAGAACCTTCAGCCAGTATTGGTGTGTGGCAGGTAATTATTTGAGAAAAAAATTATTCCTTTGGGGAGAAACAGCAAAATGGGCCATTATGATTAAAAATGAAGGTGCTAAGGAGAGATTTGGGATTTTTATTTATTTTGTTTTGGCCACAAACTAGCAGTTGTGTGACTTCAAAAACAGTCATTCCCTTTTTTGGGCCTTGCTTTCCTTGTTTTTAAAATTGGGGATGGGGTGGTGGAGGCAAATTATAATTTCCATGACCCCTTTCAGATGTAAAAATTCTGATAGGAAAGTAGCCAGGAGGGACTTCACCCACTGAGTGATAATGAGGCCCTGGCCACTGCAGTGTCAGGGCAGATCGTGTCGGGAGGCTGGCTTTCACCCCTACCTCGCAATATTGAGGCCCCTTTTCCACTGTCTGCTGGGATGGTCTCCGATAAAGCCCAATGGAGAGTCAGGCTTTCCACCACCACCCAGCCCAGCAGGGGCCACGTGGGAGCACATATGAGACACTTGACCCCTCCTAGCAGAAGAGGTGTCTGTGGGAAGGTCTAGTGGGAGACCAGAACTCTGACCCCAGGCCAGCAATAGTAAGGACCCCACCCTCCCCACGGGGTGTCAGCGGTACCCGGATGGCAACCTAACAAGGTGTTTTCCCTGCTTCCCTGCTAGAGTGGTGTTCGCAGGACCGCCGACACCAAACGTTTAAATACAGTATAGAATCGTACAACTCCGAAAATGTTCAGGTTTCTATTTAAAACCCATCACACCAAGAACCAGGATGAACCGAAAAGAAAAGAAAAAGGATAGTCAGTAGGTGCCACCATCAAGATGACAGATATTAGAAATGTCAGACAGATTTTAAAGCAGCCTTGATAAAATGAATACACCTAGAACAGATAGAAAAATAGAATTAGAATATCTCAGCAAAGAACTAGGAGATATAAAGGAGAGGCAAATAGGTATTTTAGAAATGGAAAATATAACTAACATAAAAAGCTTAGTGGATGAGTGCAGTAGCAGCATGAAGGAATAGAGTAAGGATCAGAAACCGAAAAATAGAGAATAGAAATGATTCAATCTGAACAGCAGAGAAAAAATAGACTGACAAAGTAAATATAACCTCAGAGACCTGTGGGACTATAACTAACAAAAGATCTAACATTCCTGTTATGGGAGTCCCAGAAGGAGAGGAGAAAGGAGGGGTTAAAAAATACCTGAAGTAATAAGGCCAAGTCTTTCTGATTTGGCAAGAGACGTAAAACTACAGATTCAAGAAATTGAATGGATCCCAGACAGGATAAGTCCCCAACAGTTCACGTCCAACACATCATAATTAAACATATGAAAACTAAAGACAAAAACTTGAAAGCACCAAGAGAGAAATGACATGTTGTCTTAGAGGAAAACAGTTAGGATGATAGCTAGTTTCTCATCAGAAATCATGGAGGCCAGAAGAAAGCAGCATCGTATTTTTCAAGTGCTGAAAGAAAAGTAGTGTCAATACCAAATCCTGTATTCAGAGAAAACATCCTTCAAGAGTGAAGGGGAGGGGTGCCTGGGTGGTTCGGTCGGTTAAGCATCAGACTCTTGATTTTGGTTCAGGTCATGATCTCATGGTTTTTGCATCAGGCTCTGTGCTGACCTCATAGAGCCTGCTTCTAATTCTCTGTCTCCCTTTTTCTCTGTCCCTCCCCTGCTTGCTCTCTCTCTCAAAAAAGTAAATAAACTAAAAAACAAAACAAAACAAAAAAAAAACCCAAAAGAATGAAGGGGAAGTCAAGACCCTTTCAGGTGAAAGAAAATTAAGAGAATTTATTGCCCCAAAACCTATCCTAAAAGAATAGCTACTTTATTTATTGATTGATTTTTAAATGTTTGTTTATTTTGAGAGGGAGTGAGTAGGGGAGGGGCAGAGAGAAAGAGAGGGAGGGAGAGAGAGAGAGTGAGAGAGAGAGAGAGAGAGAGAGAGAATCCCACACAGGCTTCACACTGTCAGAGCAGAACCCAGTTCAGGGCTCCATCTCATGAAACCAAGAGATCATGACTTGAGCCAAAATCAAGAATCAGATGCTTCAATGACTGAGCCATATAGGTGCCCCCTAAAAGAGTAGTTAGAAGTTCTTCAAACTCAAGGAAATGGTAAAAGAAGGGACCTGGGAATATCAGGAAGAAAAACCATGGAAAGCAAAAATACGAGGAAATGTAATTAGACTTTCTTTCTCTTGAGTCTTTAAAGTTATGTTTGACAATTGAAATAAAAATTATAATACTATCTAATGATTGTAAATATATGTGGTGAAAATATGAGCTATTTTATAGAATGGTAGAGGGAGGTGAGCTTTCTGTACATCCTTCAGACTGGTAAATGATCACACAAGTAGACTGAACCTATGTAGATAGTCCTCAACTTACAAGGGTTCAAGTTACGATATTTTGACTTTACAGTGGTGGGAAAGCGAGATGTATTCAGTAGAAACCATGCCTCAAGTTTTGCATTTGGATGTTTTCCCAAGCCAGTGGTATGCGTTATGACCATGGTGCTGGGCAGCAAACCATGGCTGCCAGGTAGCCACCCAGTCACTTAGAACAAGTCCATGCCCACACAGCCATTCTGTTTTTCACTTTCAGTGCCGTGTTCAACAAATTACAGGAAATACTCAATACTTTATTATAAAATAGGCTTTGTGTTAGAGGATTTTGCCCCGCTGTAGGCTCATCTAAGGGCTCTTAGCACATTTAAGGTGACCTCGGCTAAGCTATAATTCAGTAGATTAGGCGTATTAGATACATTTTTGTCTTACATTATTTTTAACTTACCATTTTTGAACATAACTCCTCCTAAGTCAAGATCATTCACACACACACACACTGTAATATGTAATATATGTAATAAATTGCTAAGAAGACATAGCAGTCTTAATGTGTATGTACTGAACAACATTTTAAAATACATAAACCAGAAATTCATGGAACTGAATGGAGAAATAGATGAATCCACATTACAGTTGGAGACTTCAGCATCGTTTCTCACCAGTCAGTAGAACAAGAGCAAGGATGTCAGCAAGGATATAGAAGAGCTCAGCAGCACCACCACCATCAGAGAACAGAACCGAATCCATATCACAGAGCACTCTGCTCTACGGTTGTAGAATGCACTTTCAAGTGCTTACAGAACCTTCATCTGGGGCATAAAATAAACTTTAAACATTTTAAAGATTTGAAATTATGTACAGAATGTTCTCTGACTCTAGTGGAATCCAACCAGAAATCAGTAGCGGAAAGTCTCCAAACACTTGAAAACTAAATGCACAGTTTTCTTGAGAGAGAAAGAGAAAGAGAGAGTATACTAGTCGGGGAGGGACAGTGGGGGTTGGGGGGGTAGAGAGAGAGAGAGAGAGAAAGGTCTTAAGCAGGCTCCATGCCTAGTGTGGAGCCTGACATGGGGTTAGTCTCACCACTATGAGATCATAACTTGAGCTGAAATCAAGAGTTGGTCACTTAACTAACTGAGCCACACGAGCACCCCTACATGCACATTTCTTAAATAATCATGGGTCAAAGAGAAAGTTTCAAGTGAATTCAAAAGACATTGAACTGAATGAAAATGAAAATACAACATATCAAACAGCTACAGCAGGGCTGACAGGGAAATCTGTAGCACTGAATGCATACACTGAAAAAGAGGAAAATATCTCAAATAATAATCTAAATGCCCACTCAGGAAACTAGAAACAAGGAGCAGAAGAAACCCAGAAGCAGCAGAAAGAAGAAAATAATTAAGATAAGAGTACAAATGGATGAAATGAAAAACAAAAATAATCGAGATCACTGGAACAAAAGAGTTGGTTCTTTGGAAAGATCAGTGTAGTTGACAAACCTCTAGCAGGACTAACTAAAGAAAGAAGAGACACCAGTATAAACATAAAACAGCAGATATCACTACAGGCCCTTAGGTATCAGAAGTATTAAAGGGAGTATTATGAGCAACTCTACACACATAAATTTGACAATTTGGATCAATTCCTCCAAAAATTCAAACTGCCGCAACTCACCCAATATGAAATAGATAATTTGAGTAGCTCTGTAACTGTAAGAAAATTCAATTTGTAGTTACAAATTTCTGAAAAAGAAATACACTGGCCCAAATGATTTCACTAGCAAGTTCTAACATTTAAAGAAGAATTAATACCACTTTTACACAATTTCTTCCAAAAAACAGAGGAGGGAATATTTCCTCATTCACTTTATGAAGCTAGTATCAGCATAGGAAAACATCAGAGTATGAGAAAGGAAAACAACAAACCAACATCCCTTGTGAGTGACTATACAAAACACCTTCATAAGCGATTAGCAGGTAGAATTCAACAATCTATAAAAAGTGTATACCATGACCTGTGGGATTTAGTCCAGGGATGCCAGCCGGGTTTAATGTTAGGAAATTAATCTGTATAATCTACCATTTAATAGTTTGAAAAAGAAAAACTGCACGGTTGTATCAACCAGTACATCAAAAGCATTTGAGAGAATCCAACATTCCTTTTTGAAAACTCTCAGAAAAATAGAAATGGAAGTACTCAACTTGATAAGGGACATCTATTTTTTCAAAATCTAAAGCTAACATCATACCTATTGGTGAAAAATTGAATGCTTTCCTTCTAAAATTAGGAACAATGCAAGGATATGCACTCTTGCTATCTTTATTGGACATAGTACTAGAAGTTCTAAGTAGCACAATAAGGCCAGTGATGTGTCCAGTTTACCCACTAGCTGACCTCAGGTGTATGAGCAAATCCAGTCGAGGTCAGCTGAGACCAGAAGAATTGCTGAGGTGAGCATATCCTAAATTGCCCACCCACAGAATCATGAGATAAATAAATGGCTGTTTGAAGCCAGAGTTTGGGGTGGTTGGTTAGATAGTAAGAGCTAGCTGATAAAGGAAGTCTCAATATTCAATATATTATCAATTCTCTGTTCATTTACAAATTAATTTACAAATTAATTTATAAATGTAGCACTATGCCAGCCAAAGTTTTTCTTTTAAGGAGGTAAATGTATTGTCACATTCACAGGGGCAAATAAATGAACTAGAATAGCAAGAAAACTATAAAGAAGAAGAACAGGGACACTTACCGTATATTAAAACTTATTATATAACCTCAGTTATTAATGGTTAATGGTACAGTGCATTAGTAGGCAATCAGACCAGAGAAACAGACTGGAAAGTCCAGAAATGGATTATGTGGTATATGTGAAATCTCAGTTCAGTAGGGGAAATGGTTGTCTGCTAATAGCATTGAGACAACTAGGTTTCCAGATGCGGGGGAAAGTTTGCTCTTCTAAAGTTAAAAGAAGACAAGGCAAGACACAGAATGGGAGAAAAAGTACACAATACATACGTCTGCCAGAGGACTTGTATTCAGATTAAGGACTCTTACAACTCAGTAAGACATTTCAGCCTTTAAAAACAAGGGCAGTGATTTGAAGAAGTACTTCAACAAAAAACCTATGTGAATGGCCAAAGAGCTCATGAAAAGACTTATAAACATGCACCTACCATACCCCCAGCGTATGGGCTTCTACATATCCAGGAGCAATGAGAATATGAACATTTCAGGGCTGCACGGATATGTCTCTAGTAACTTGATTCACAGTAGTCCAAAACTGGAAACAGCCCAGCGTTCCACCTGTACGTAAATGGGTAAAAAGTGATGGCGTAGTCATAAAATGGAATACTACTCCGCAATAAGAATTATATACAGATAGATATATAGATATATAGATATATCTGTATAATATGGTTCAATCTCAAAATCATACTGGGTGAAAGCACAAGGAAGAGCAGATACTATATGATTCCAGTTATGACATTCTAGAACATACAATCTGCAGTGACGAAGAGCAGATCAGGGTACTTTTGGCCAGGTGTGAAGAGAAGGATGGATTACAGTGGGTCATGAGGAATCTTTTGGGGGAAGTAGAAATATTCTGTATCTTATTTGTGGTGGTGGTTTCCCAGGTATATACATGTATCAAATGAAGTGTATGCCTTCATTGAATACAGTTTATTGCACATAAGTTATAACTCAGTGTAGCTATGTTTGAAAATCCTGTTTCATTATAGGTGTAGTAAAAGTGCAGGAAGCCAGGCACTCTCCTTATATGCTGCTGAGAGGAGAGTGAACTGGTCAGCCCCGTGGAGTGCAGCTTGGCATTATTTATCCAAATTATGAACGCGTGGTACCTTTGACTCAGGTGTTCTACTTTAAGGAATTTGTCCTAATTCCACTCTTGTTAAATGATGTATTTACGTGGTGACTAATTGGAGCAATGATTGTAATAGCAAGTAATGCCCGCCAATAAGGAAATGTTTAAATAACTTCTGGTACATCTATGCAATAAAATATTTAAGCAGCTGTGACAAAGAATGAGGGAGTTCTTTGAGTACTGACGTATTCTCCAAGATATTTTAACTGACAAAAGCAAGGGAACTGACAGTATGTATTAGGCTGAAAAGAGGGTAAGAAAGGGTATATATATATTCAAATTTACTTATAAAGTTTGCATATAAAGTATCCAGAAAGTTCAAAAATATTAATAATGACGATGCTTTTATAGGGAGAACAGGAGCTCACACAGGTAAGGGGTACATAGAGAGGTCAAGGAGACTCTTCACTGTAACTTCAAGTGTTTCAGTTCTGAGCTATGTGAAAATAAAACATTTTAAGTTATTTAAAAAGAAGATAAAGTCTTGAGTAGGTTTGTTGTAAAGAAATCCAGGGAAAAATTACCAGGTTATTACTGAGGATTCCTAAAGTCAGATAGCAGAAATTCTCCATGAGACCAGATATTTATTCAGTTTGGATCCAATCATGTTTTGTTTTGCTTCTTTTAAAATTTTAGTTTCTAACAGTAATCACATTTCTTAGAATTAGTGGGACTTTTTTCTGGTTCTTTTTTTAAACTAAAATGGAGTTGACACACAGTGTTGCGTTTGTGTTGAGTGTGCAGCGTAGAAGACCGGGCAAGTCTCCATGCCATGCCGTGCTCGCCACGAGCTTAGTGCCGTGTGTCACCACGCAGCGCTGATACAGCACTGTGACTGTGTCCCTACGCTGCACCTTTCATCCCTGTGACTTGCTCATTCTGTAATGGACGCCTGTGTCTCCCCCTCCCTGTGGTTAAGTTACCAAGTAGTGATCAAGGCCTGTGGTTGCAACATTTCTGCAGTCAGTACTCCATAGTGTTCTCCACGAAACTCCTCCACGAAGCCTTGGATAAGTCTGTACAGCAGCTCAGTGGGCTGAAGTCCCACAGGCAAATGCCACTAGAAAAGGATCACCGTAACCTCTGGTATAGCTGGACCAGATGTGGTCTGTAATGTGGCAGAGTAAGGCAGTCACAAAAATTCTATTTGAAATCATACCTAACAGTTTTTGAATGTGAACCATTTTTTCTGGCAGCCCCATCTTAGATTCCCTTAGGTCCGAGTTGAGTAACTTGAACAGTGTACCCCTCTAGGGTGTATTCCGAATTCTCAGATCCCTGGCTACCTCTGGCTGGCCAGGTAGAACATACTGCCTTGGCTCTTGCAGCCAAAAGTACTGAA
This sequence comes from Hyaena hyaena, assembly GCF_003009895.1. Taxonomy (NCBI): domain Eukaryota; kingdom Metazoa; phylum Chordata; class Mammalia; order Carnivora; family Hyaenidae; genus Hyaena; species Hyaena hyaena. The sequence goes on along the minus strand of NW_024081093.1, from coordinate 1,478,992 downwards.
AATGCCGTGTAACAGTGTGACTTTTTAAAGCCAGAGAAAATCACAGCATTATAGCGAGAAAGTTTTAAATGTACTTGGGGTATTTAGAATGAGGGAAAGGCTTTTTCTTTGATTTTATATAATACAAAAAAAAAAAAAAAGGATGAGGAAATATGCAAAAGGCCATTGTGGTTTTTAATTTCACATTTTGTTTTCTTTTAGTTGGCTTTTGAGACCATGAGTGTTATATCTGTGGTCACTAACTGTGCCCTAATTGGGATGTCACCACAAGTGAATGCCCTCTTCCCAGAGTCAAAATTGGACCTCGTGTTGATTGTGGTGGCAGTGGAGGTAAGTGAAACTCTACCCCTATTTTACACAGTCTCCACATCAGATGCCTCTGTTAAAGCAGAGATGACTGCCAGAAAGCAGTGACATCCCTGACTGTCCGTGACTGGCAGTTTAACGACATGCATTTCCTGTAAGAAAGCAGGTATTTCAGATGATGGAAGGACATGAGGCTTGAGCTCTGCCTTTCTGGTTGCTGCCCAGCTATGAGAGATGGTCGCTGTGGTGTGCATGGGAAAGTGTCCCTTCCCACCATCGTGCTGACCTGTCCAGCACTGAGTAGATAACTTCTATAGGAAATAGATTTCTGTAGATTTGATGGGTTTTTTTTTAGCCTCTTTTAGGGATCCATCATTTCTGCTTAAGTAGATAAATCCTGAGAAATGCTTTTCGATAATGACTTAAATCTCGTTAGCAACAGGTGTGGAATTCATTGTGAAACTCCAGAACACCAAAATGTAATATGTCACAGGAAGACTCGTAATTTTACGTACAAAGTACAGGTAGGCTAGTGGGCTGTAGTTTTTAGGTTTTCATTTTGTTTATGGCATCTCTGAACATGGATTACGGTACCGTCTTGAAAAATCAGCACTGACCGATTGCAAATGGAGACATTTGCGGCAATTTTTTTTATTGCTAGCGCTTGTTGTCAGGAATATTGTGATCTTTTGTTTTCAGATACTTTAAAAATAGAACAATTGTGGAGATTTAATAAAGCAGAATTTAGCAGTACGATAGAGCAGTGGTTCATACACCTACGGCCTCAGGACCGAGGGCCGACTTGCAATGAAACTGAACTTGGGCCTTTCCCGTAGTGGCTGAAGAAATAGATTCTGCTTTGCCGTGTTTACTCCCTCTGTGTATTTAATAGGAATCTGTATTCATGGTAGATGCTATATGCAGAATATGTGTTTTGGAGAATGATTTTAGACAGCAGTGAGTAGGAGGGAAAGGGGAGGGCTCTGGCAGATAAAAGTAGGTCTGTTTTGAATTTTGAGAGTTGAATAGAATTTTGGAGAGCTATTTGCAAGGCCGATTTCTCACCTGTGTAAGTGAGAGATCAAAACAGAGGTGTCTTCGATGGCCAGCTGCCCAGGTTTGTAGCAGACCTCCATGACTTAGGATATGCCCTTCAACCTCGTGGATCTGGGAACTTGTCTTTGCCAGTACGTCCAGAGTTAACTAGGCTTTTGGGACTGACACTTAAAACTAACGAGACTCACAGAGGGCTGACCAGAATGCCAGGCAGTTAATTTACCATTGGGAGGTACTTCTCCAGTGACTAACAGTTGGTGTTGAAGTTAAAATGGAGTTGGTTTACTAGAAGATTCCCTGGTAAATTGGGAACCCGAATGAGAGGAGTATAAGAGCCTTGAGAGACACGGACAAGCTGAAAAGCACCCCCCTCCCCCAAACTGAGCAGAGCTCTGGCGGGAGCCGGGTCGGGCTCAGCTTCCAGCTTCTGCCCAATGCTCGAGGTGCTCTGCCCACCTCTGGTTTCGCCTTCGCTTCCTCTAGAGCCCTGGCTGGCCCGGGATTCTGTACATTCCCGGTGCTACCGCTTTCTTGTTTTGTATTCGCTGAGGTCTTCACGTCAGATGTCCATGGCCTGTTCTCTGCACAGAATCTGGGAGCTAGCCTGGCCTCCGGGAGCACTCTGCACATAGCACCTGCCAGGAAGTTGCTGGCCTGCGTGGGGTGGGTGCCGTATGGCTTGGTGTTTGGCTAGAGTGTCTAGCAGCTCTCTGTCTCGCTAGGCTGCCCCTGTGCTGGCCCATTGGCTAGAGCACAGGCTTTTCTTAGGACTTTTTTTTTTTTCCTGTGCCTGTGGGCATTTCTGCTTGGCACTTCCTCAGCCGTTAGTCTAGGACACTTGACGTAGTGGAATAGCCAGGTTCCTGAGGGTCCTGGGGCCTCTGGTGAGTCAGCCTCCTCCTTTCTACCTTTCGGAGTTTTCAGAAGTCCTCACGTTGTTTATTAATCTTTTTTGTTTTTTCTTTTCTCTTTTGCTTAGGACCACAGTTCTTCCTTTGGGCCTGGCTAGCACACTATTAATTCCTTAGGTCTCAGCTCAGCTGTCACTGGTCTTCTAGGCTTTTCTGATCCTTCCGTCTCTGCTGGATCTCTTCAGTTAGCCTCTCATTAAGCCTTGATTGCCCTTCTTCAGGGTGATTATCCCATTTATATGCCTTGCCCTTCCTGGTAGGCTTGTTTATGTAATGTCTGTCTCTCCCATGCACTGTAGGCTTCTTAAGATCAGGGACAGTGTCTGCTTTTCTATCTAGTAAATAAAACTCCTTTTTCTTTCTCTTTTCTTTTCTTTTTTTTTTTTTTTTTTTACTTAAAAACAAAAAATGGGGTGGTTCAGTCAGTTAAGCATCTGACTTTGACTTAGGTCATGATCTCACAGTTTGTGAGTTCGAGCCCCAGGTCAGGTTCTGTGGTGACAGCTCAGAGCCTGGAGCCTGCTTTGGATTCTGTGTCTCCCTCTCTGCCCCTCCCCTGCTAATGCTGTCTCTCTCTCTGTCTCTCTCTCTGTCTCAAAAATAAACATTAAGAAAAGTAATAAAAAGTTGGTATTATTCTTTTTTTGATAAACTTACATTCAGTATTAATTATATGACTATATTTGTTTATAGCATTTTCTAAGTTCTACTTCTAGAACACAATGTGGCAAGTGCTCATTTTTTTTTATTCCTTAATTAAATGATACACAGTCAGTATTGAGAGCTGCTATGTATATGATACTGAATCTGGTGCTAAGGGAAGACAAAGCTGTCTTTTTATTTTTGTCCTCAAGAACTCTGCTTCTTAATGTAGCTGAGAAGATGTGCCCACTTTGCACATACACGCATGCACACGCACATACCCGCGTACGTACACCAGAGTTAAATACATCTACGAGAGATGTAACTAGACAGAGTAAGTGATATGTCAAGTGAATGGTCTGTGGTGACATGGAGGAGAAGATGATCATGACCGTCAGCCAAAGACAGGAGACCCTTTGTGGCCTTCATCATCTTCTTTGGTGAGGTCTGGGGCCTCTCTAGCCTACTTTGGGAAGGCCTGGATGTGAGTCAATCCTGATTTCCTCCAGGCTAGTGGAGACTTCTCCCTCTGAATTCTAGCCTGGGTATAATAAGGGATACCTGGCAACCTGAAGGGTGGAAGGCAAAAGCTTAGCCACAGACTGATTTAGAGTCAGTCATGACATAGAAGAAACATATTTTTCAGCTTAAAATTATTCCCCATAGGCCAGAATGCCAGCAATGGTTTAGGCTATTTCATTACCAGCTAGACCTCTAAACAAGAAGTATTTCCTTTGGTCACCAAGATTAAATCCTTATAAAAGTGATTATTTGGGTGTGTACTGGAAAACATTTAAAAAACACAAAAACATTTCTATGAGACAACTCATAGAAATGTTACCAATATTTATTAATATAGAGATCATTGCTAATATTGAGGTTGCTCAGAGTTAAGTCAAAGGGTGAAGGAGTGTGAGGAGGTTGTAGCTAAATGTATACTGCTTTCTCATTGTTTTTATTGTGGTAAAGTAAACCTAACATTAATTTACCATTTTAACCTATTTAAAAATTGTGGTAAAAAAAATGTAATAATGAAATTTACCCTTTTAACTATTTTTAAGTGTACAGTTCAAGGCATTAACTGAAACTCTGTATCTGTTAAACACCAAGTCCCCTTTCCTGATTCTCCAGCCCTGGTAATCCCCATTGTCCTTTCTGTCCACGTGAATTTGATTACTCTAGGAACCTCCTATAACAGAATCATCCAATATCTGTCCTTTTGTGTCTAGGTTATTTCACTTAGCATAAGGTCTTCAGGGTTCATTTGTGTTATAGCTTATGTCAAAATTTCCTTTCTTTTTAGGACTCATGATATTCCCTTGGATGTATATACCACATTTTGTTTATCCATTCATCAGTCGATGGACACTGGGTTGCTTCTACATTTTGGCTGTTGTGAATAATATTGCTGTGAACATGGATGTACAAATATCCATTGAGTCCCTGTTTCACTTCTTTAGAGTATATAGGCAGAAACAAGATTTCTGGGTTATGTGGTAATTCTGTCTTTAATTTTTTGAGGAAACACAATACCATTTTTCATAGTGGCTGTACCATTTTACATTCCCATCATCAGTGCACAAGCATTTGTTCAATTTCTCCACATCCTTGCCAACATTTGTTATTTTCTGTTTTTTGTTTGTCTAGTAATAGTCATCTTAATGGGTATAAGGTAATACCTCATTATAGTTTTGATTTTCCGGACAAGCAGTGATGTTCACCATCTTTTCATGTGCTTTTTGGCCATTTGAATATCTTTTTTAGATATTTGTTCAGTTCTTCATCCATTTTAATTGCCATTTGTCTTTTTATTTGTTGACTTGTAGGAGTTCTTTATATATTCTGGATGTCAATCTCTTATTAGATACATGACTTGCAAATATCTTTTCCTCATTCTGTGGGTTACCTTTATATTCTGTTGATACTACCTCTTGATGCATAGAAGTCCAGGTTTTCTACTTTTTTTCTTTTGCTGCCTATGCTTTTGGTGTCATATCCAAGAAATCATTGCCAAATCTAATGTCATGAAGGTTTTGTCCTATCTTTCTATAGGAGTTTTATAGTGTTAGGTCCTAAGTTTAGGTCTTTGATCCATTTTGAGTTAAGTTTTATATATGGTGTAAGGTAAGGGTCCAATTTCATTCTTTTGCATGTGGACATCAGTTTTCCCAGCACCCTGTTGACGAGACTCCTTCCCCCAGTGAATGGCATTGCCGCCCTTGATGGAAATCATTTGACCGTGTAAGTGAAGGTTTCTTTCTGGGCTCTTAATTCAATTCCATTTCTGCCTTCCTATATGTCTGTCTCTTTTATTTTTAACCACTTTATTGATGTGTGATTGACCTAGAAAAGGTTGTACGTATTTAATATCTATAACTTGATGAACTTGGTGATAAGTATCCGCCTGTCTTTATGCCACATTGCTTTTAGCACTATAGCTTTGTGGTAGGTTTTCAAGTCAGCAAGTGTGTGAGACTCCCAACTTTGTTCTTTTTCAAGGCTGTAAAGGATTGTTTTGGTTATTTGAGTGTGTGTTTGCTTTAATGTGCTTGTAGTAACTGTAGCTATCTACTGATTTTTTTTTTAAAAGTATTGATCAGAAGTTGAGTTATATTGGCATAGACTGGTATTAAAATAAGTCTTCCCTTTGCACCAAGGTAGTATATTTGAAGATTTGCTGTTTTTATTTTATAGACTTTCTACCTACTGAGAGGACCCCTGCTTTGTTTTCTAAATTGAAGATTTTGTGTGTCAGAACAAAATCTAGCTCAGAGAAAGTGTTAGAAATAACTCAAAAATTAGTAAGTTAGCTAGTTTTATTCTAGTGTTGCTGAGACCTGAGCTGAATGCCATCTGGTCTTGTAATGAATCCAAAAAGTAGAAAGTTTAATATAAATTAGAAAGTTTTTGGTTTATTACCATATAAGTCTGCAAAGTCCTACTGAAATTCTAATTCAGAATGTTACAGGAAGTTCATTAAAACCATCTATGGATCAGATCAACAGTGTTTCTGTTTGTAAGATATTTCCTTTGATCTGTAGATGACTTTTCAAATAAGGAAGTAAAATCTTAATATTATATTTACTTTCCTGTTTTTTCCTGAAATCTAGTGTCCGTATTAATTATTGAGTTTAAAACAATGTTTTGCTAGTAGCACATTAGATTAATAGCATGATGTACTTAACATATGTTTATTCATGACCCCTAAAAGAGTAGAAATTTCACTAATTCAAAACCTAGTAAATGAGCCATAAGTGTCTTTAAATTTTTGTGTAAATTTTTAACAACTTGATGGAAATAGCCATTTTAGGTATTTTATCTTAAAGTTATTTTCTCCAAATTAATGGGACTCCTGGGTGGCTCAATTGGTTAAATGTCCGACTCGGCTCAGGTCATGATCTCATGGTTTGTGAGTTCGAGCCCCATGTCGGGCTCTGTGCTGACAGCTCAGAGCCTGGAGCCTGCTTCAGATTCTGTGTCTCCCTCACTCTCTGTCCCTCCCCAGCTTGTGCTCTCTCTCTCTCTCAATAATAAATAAATAAACTTAAAAAAATTATATATTTATGTAAAAAGAAAAAAGAGAATTTGTTAATGAAACAAAGGAGCCTTAGAAAATTGAACAGTTTTATAAAGTTGGGGTTGTGAGTGTTGTCACAGTTTAAATTGTGGATGAATTTGATTGTTTTAGTAGTAAAGCCAGGAAACTTGAATTTTTATTTAGATTTTTGATTCTTCAGGTTTTTGGTTTTTTTTAAGTTTGACAGTGCAGCATAAAATTCAGTAAAAGGCAAAAATGGTCATTCCTCTGTGCTTGGTAACACACTGTCATATGTCACAACTTTTATGTATTTACTGCCATCTAGTGTTTCCTTTAAAAACTAAGGACACATGAATGCTATTTTATTTGTAGAATGTTACAGAAATTTGTTACAGGCTCACCAAGAGAATAGCCTACCAATGTGTGAAACCATGTGAAAATTCCATTTTTTAGGCTAAAAATATCCAAAGAATGATGGTATTACAGTCCAGCCCATTGGGTTAAATCAATATCCAGATAATGTATTTTTAAAATAAGCACTATCCTCACTTTTGAGACAAATTTAATTTCTTTGTTTGATGTAATTTCAAGCAAAGGATCACTGCTTCAAGTGAGGAATTACTCTTGGGGCGGCTGGCTGCCTCCGTGGGGAGAGCACGCGACTCAGTCTCACGGTCATGAGTTTGAGCCCCATGTTGGGCATGGAACCCTACGAAACAAAAATCAGGGGAGAAATGAGGGATTACAGAAAGATTTCTAATTCCTGAGAAAATAGAAATGACTTGAGTTCTCTAAATAGCCTATGTTCAGCAATGTCTTATTTTAGTATTAAATGCATCCACAGTCCTCTTTTAATTCTAAACTTGACAAGATGTACCAGGTATCCATTCTGAATGCTAACAATTCACCTACTAAACGCTATTTCTTTGCTAAGGTGAAAGCGAAGTTACACCGCATTTCTGATGTTTAGGTCCTCATACCCAGCAAGCCAGTTTCCACCGTGCATATTTAATTGGTAGTTTAAAAAATATCGCTTAGTTGCAGTTACTAAAATAAGAATAAAAAAAGAAGTTAGGTGGGTTTTTTTTTCTTCTAGAGCTGCTTAGAAACAGAACTGATTCTCATCAGCTTGTGATGACTAAGGGGGTCTTCTAAGAATGGACAGAGGCCTTTGGGTTCTTTTATGCCCTAACTCTCAGAGTTTATTTTTCTCTTTTTAAAAAATGGTTTCAAACTTACAGTAAAGCTGCAAGCCAAATACAGATAATCCCTGTATTTATTTTTTTAATTTACGAGGATTCACTCACTTGGAACACTTTCCACGTGAGCGCTCACTCCCTCTCGACTGACTTATATTTACATTTCTGCACCAGTACGTGTGGGCACTTGGAAGAATGAAGACTCTGCCCTCAGTGCGTCAGGGCCCTGGGCCGGTCACCTCCTCCCGTGAGCCCGTTTCCTTGACCACAGATTGAAACCAGTGTATCTTCTCTTCAGGGACCCTCTGAGGAGTAGACATAACACGTGTGTGACAGGTGTCTGGTGCAGACGTTTGATTAAGTGCAGGTCTTGTTAACCCCTCCCAGCAGACAAGATACAGACGAACTTCCCCACACGGCACTGGGCACTTGGTGGAGGCACAGGGGTGAGAGCTGCCCTTCTAACTGGCCCAGTGGTGGCAGGGGGAAGCTGTCATTGTCTTTATTGCCATCATCATCATTATTTGTTAGGGAGGCAGTGTAGCAGCACGGAAGTAGCTTGGGGTGTCAGAGTCTGGAGGCAGCTGGGTTAGTTCCTCAGCTCTTCCTCTTCGCCTCTGGGTGCCTTGGTTTGCTCAGGTGGAAAATGCAGGCGTTGGTGAGGGATAGCGGAAGTGAGGGGTGCCAGGTCGGACCCGAAGGAGGAAGTGAAAAAGTGGTAACGGTGAACAGTGACGCCGGCGTTAGTATCTTAGCAGCTAGCTCTTACGTCTCCCTCAGCCTGGAGCTACCTTGACCTCAGCTTTGCTCCCCGTATGACACGGAGTTGGTTATGTTTACGTTGCAGTGTCTCGATTATACGTTAGTCTCCCTCTCTTGGGTTTCCCTCCTGTGACATGACTCCGTTTTTTCCCTCTTCCCAGTCCCATCAGCCCCTTCCCACCCATTATGGCACCAGGCCTTGCTGATTGTGACTGCTGTGACCACTGGCGTGGTGTGAGTTCAGGCTTTCGCCATCTCTTATCTGGACTTTTTTGTTTTTTAAACAGCTTCGTAGATATCGTTCCTACACCATCCAGTTCCCTCATTTAAAGCATACGTCCCCCTCCCTCACCCTGTTCTCACCTAGACTCTCACAGCAGATAGTCACCAGCCTCCTCGCTTTATGCTTTCTCTCATCTGCCCCATGTTCTCTACCTCTGCACTGGTTATTCCAAAACACAATTCTGGGGGCACCTGGGTGGCTTAGTCGGTTAAGCGTCCGACTTTCGCTTGGGTCATGATCTCGCGGTTCGTGGGTTCGAGCCCCGTGTCGGGCTCTGTGCTGGCTGCCAGCTCAGAGCCTGGAGCCTGTTTCAGAGTCTGTCACTCCCTCTCTCTCTGACCCTCCCCTGCTCACGCTGTCTCTCTCTCTCTCTCTCCTAGAAATAAATAAAACATTAAAAAAAAATTAAAAAAAAAACACAATTCTGATCATATTTCTCCTCTACAGCAGCCCTTAATGCAAATCGCCATGGCTACAGGCGAAGTGCCTTGGTTGAGTATCAGAGGCTTTCTGGTGTCCTTTCCCCTTCACCTCCCCCCCATCTCATTTCACCTTTGGGCATTCCAGAGCCCTTCCTGTGAATTAGTAAATGCTGTTAGCATTTACCAAAACCAGAGGACAGTGATATGTCTCTTCCACCAGCCCGAGCTTCCTGAGAGCATTGGCAAGAATAGGCATGCAGTAAATAAGTATTCAATAACTGACAGTGTCCTCTGAATTGTTCTTAATTTTTGTTTTCAGATAATTAAGCAGTTGCTCATTAAATGTTTGATAATCAATGAATATAGTCATGTATAGGTGTTTTTTCAATGAGTATATAGTTAGTGGGAACTATTTAAGAATTAATTTCAACTTTGGGGTACCAGGGTGGCTCAGTCAGTTGAGCACCGACTCTCTACTCTGGCTCAGGTCATGATCTTACACTACATGGGTTTGAGCCCTGCATCAGGCTCTGCGCTGACAGCATGGAGCCCCCGTGAGATTCTCTCTCTGTCTCTCTCTGCCCCTCCTGTGCACACACTCTCTCTCTCTCTCAAAATAAGTAAATAAAAGCTTAAAAAAATTAATTTCAACCTTGCAATTAAAGGCTTTGATGTGTTTGGGGAGGTATACTAACAAAACCCTTAGGTAAAATATTAAAATTATTTATAAGAAAGTGAGCTGAATTAGATAGTATGACACAGGGGTTCAGCACATGACCTCTAGGTTCAAATCCTGGCTTCACCACTGATAAGCTATCTGTCTTTGAGTGAGTTTAGAATCTACAATTACTATGAGGATTCAATGAATATATACACATGGCATGCTTACTTTAGTACCTGGCAAGATAAAGTATTCAGTATTTGTTAGCTGTTATTGTTGTTTCAGGGAAAAAAACCAACAACCTGTTCTCATAGACGTCTCTTTACCTAATTGAAAGGGCTGATTAAACTCTGGGAATTCCATTTTAAAAACTTGGATTATGAAGAAACCGACGACCACCTACATTTGGTACCACTTCCCAACCTCAGAACATGTATCGGGCTCCTAGGAGGGTAAAGAAGGTAAAGAGGACGTGCCGCAGTACTTTGTACCGCCTCTGACAGTACCTGTTGACCCTCCTGATTCGGGGTAGGACTGTGGCTCTTGGAGGCAGCAGAAAGGAGGGGCCGCACCCTGATGGTCCTGTGTTTCCCACAACTCCAAATCCAGCAGCTGGCTATCCCGCCGTCGTTCCTGCAGCGTCTTAAGCTGTCCTGGATCTGGTCCCACCTGTCGCCCAGGCCACTCTCCTGTGCTGGGCCTGGGCTTCCTGGAGCTCTGCATCCTTCCCTTCACTTCAGAGGCAGGGACGGGGAATCTGGGTGGGCCTCAGTCGCTTAAGCGTCCCACTCTGGGATGGGGCTCAGGTGGAGATCTCACAGTAGCTTAGACCATGTAGCTCTGAGGAAGTAAGGTTGACTTGATGAAACGTGGAGCCATAAAGCCCCTTGGGAATGTGGGCCTGATATCTTGCTTCCGGAGTTCCCAGCAGCCTCCCAGGAGGGTCAGGAATGTCTCTTCCTGGCAGGTGCAGGAGCCTGCGGATCTCTCAGGGACCTTGTGAAGAGGAATTCACCCACTTCTGCCAGGATCGTAGGCCTGTCTGCGGGAAGTGCTTGGCTTGGCTTCGGACCCTAAGAGGCTATTGAAGGTCAATCTGGAGATCCCTTAGAAAATCCTCTATAAATATATTGGTCTCTTCACGTGGAGAATAAAAAGGAGAGCTGCAAACCAAAGTCCTGACAGTACTAGCTTTTATCATTGTCCGTGTACTTACTTTTACCGGAGACGACTTCTTCAGAAGTCTTCGAGTTACTGTCCAGGCCCCTTTTATTTCAGCCCGAAAGACCCCCTTCACTGCAGGGCTGCTCGAGTGGTCAGGGCACGCCTTTGAGCTTTGGTTTCTCCGGGGATGTCTTCATCTCTTCCTCATTTGTGAAGGACCATTTTCCCAAATGCAGGATTCTTGGTGGACAGCTTCTTCCCTTCAAGGCTTTGAACCCATCAACACTTGCCTTCTGGCTTCCAAGGTTTCTGATGAGATATCTGCTCAGAACCTTATCGGTGAAAAGATGATGAAAAGCAATTTTCCTCTGAGCTTTATCGATGTTAAGAATGAGCCTTATTGGGGCGCCTGGGTGGCTTAGTCGGTTAAGTGTCCGACTTTCGCTTAGGTCATGATCTCGCAGTTCGTGGGTTCGAGCCCCGCGTTGGGCTCTGTGCTGACTGCCAGCTCAGAGCCTGGAGCCTGTTTCAGAGTCTGTGTCTCCCTCTCTCTCTGTCCCTCCCCTGCTCACGCTGTCTCTCTCTCTCTCTTTCTCTCTCTCTCTCTCCTAGAAATAAATAAAAACATTAAAAAAAAAATTAAAAAAAAAAAAAAAAAGAATGAGCCTTATCGTGTTTTCTACAACACAGCATTTCCCTATACGTTGTAGCACCATTTTGAGTCCAGGAATTGAGTAGTTTAAGTGTAGACATTACGAGGGCTATAAAAGCTAAAATTACAGTTTTCTAAACTCAAAATGAAAAGGCACTGACCCATCTTATAGATCTCAGTTTCTAACAAAGTAAATATCAATCTTGAAAAGCCCACACCAACAAACAAAAAACCCACTGGGATACTTTTTTTTTTTTTTTTGAGTAAAGGGGTCTTGGGCACAAAAAAGGGAGGAAACACTGTGGTCGCAGACATCCCGGCCACGGTTGCATGATGGGCCCAGTTCCTGCTCTGACCTCATAAAGCGCCATTGTGAGGTAGCCGCAGGCCCTGCCTTTATAAGCCCCTGACTCAGCCCGGTGTTCAGTCTCTATAGCCCAGGAAGCCTTGGTGACCTGTCGGCTGACCCTAGCTAGTTTGGTTTCTGCTTCACTTTTTGTTGTTTGGTTCATATATTCTTTTCATTTTCATTTTTCTCTTTTCTCTACTCATTTTTTCTCCATTTTCTTTTCTTTTTTCTTTTTTGTCCTTTCTTTTTTTGTCTTTTTTTTTTTTATCATTTTTCTTCATTTTCTCCCTTCATTTTCTTTGTGTTTTTTTTAATTTGTTTCTTTAGTATTAGCATTTTAGTACAGTTAGTATTGTTCATCTCGTTGGTATAGTTAGTGAGCGTAGTATTGTTAGTATAGCCTAGTGAGTGTAGTTAGTCTTATTGATATTAGCCCGTTTTGTATCGTTGGTTTGTTGGTTAGGTTAGCATAGTTAGTGTAGTTCACAGTGTTATTTAAGATCAGTGTAGTTGGGACTGTTCTTTTCAGTGTAGTTAAGCAGGTCACCATGCTTCGGGGGCTTTCGCCCATCATCTCTGACGATGAGGCGACCCATGTTTACATGCTCCCCAAGACACTAGGTGGGGGCAGCTTCTCCAAGACGGTACCAAAGATGGATGTGAAATTCATTCAGAAAACACAGCAGGACTCCACTGGTCTCCTGGGACTTTATCATGAAGCTCAGAAACTGAGGACATCAAATTCACCCATTGTGAAGTCACTTCAGGTGATCAGCACAAGCAAAATACTAGTTCTGGTACCAGAGCACATAATCAGAGACCAGCTGAAGGATGACTACTCACACTGTGGCCGCGTGGCTGATAAGCTCTGCCAGCTTCTAGCCATTGTGGAGTGCGGCCACCAAGAAGGTGTTTTCCCCAAGGACCTAGAGCTAGAGCAGCTGCTCTTTGATCATGACCTCAAGACAGCATGCACGGGCTTTGGCTTGAGCCTTCAGTTTGCGGGTTACAAACTCCACACATTCGGAGAGAGCCCCACTTCTGCTGCCCTGCGACTCTTCCAACACCAGGAAGCCTCACGGCCTTCCACAGATGTGTGGAGCCTGGGGGTGGTTTTCTACTGCTTAGCCACGGGGATGGAGCCGGTTGAGGTGGGGGAGGTCTGCTGGGACTTCCTCGGGGACTCGCGACAACAGGGTATCCTGATGCTGATGGCCCTCAGGGATCGAAAATGTTTGGAGCACATTAAAATGCATCCAACGGGTAAAGGACAAAGGGGGAAATGCAGAGCAGGAGGAAGGACTCCATCCTCGGCCTTATGTTGACCATGGAAATGAAGACCCCCTGACACCTCTAGTGATGGCAAAATGGCCAGGCTGTTGCCCACCCAGCCCTTGGGCCACAGTTAGCACACCAAGCCCAGCCGACTCCTGGAGCCCCACCCCAGCATCCCCCTCCAGCTCTAACACATCCTCCCTGGGGTCCTTTAAGACCTCTGAAGAGACCAGCATCAAAAGCAACGACACCATCAAAATCAATTATTGGGAAGACCTAGAAGACGAGGAGGAATGGACCCCAGGGAGAACCAGCATTCAACCCCCGACCCGAATCCAAAAATGTTTTTCAATTTCAAGATTTTTTTAAAAAATTAGTTCATCCAGTGTAAGAGAGCCATGGTCCATTCCTTTATTTTCTTTTGTTTTTTAAGTTTCAGGAAACTTAAATAACTGTTTTGAAAGAGAGGGACAAGGCGAGTGGGGGAAGGGCCGGAAGAGAACCCAAACAGGCTCCCGGCTCTCAGCTGAGATCCGATAGGAGGCTCCAATGTCCAAAACTGATGAGATCCCATCCTGAGCCCAAACTGAGAGTGGGATGCGTAAACGACTGAGGCCCACCCAGGTTCCCCGTCCCTGCCTTTGAAGTGGAGGGAAAGATGCAGAGTTCCAGGAAGCCTATGGACCAGCACAGGAGAGTAGCCAGGGTGATGGGTGGGACCAGATCCAGGATGCTCTGCAGGAATGATGGTGGGATAGCCACCTGCTGCATTTGGAGTTGTAGGAAACACACGGTGGAGGTGGTGACATTTTGGGGTGATGTGGGGTTCATGGGTTCCAGATTCGATGGCCAAGGAAGAATTCATGAAGAAATCTTTGGTGCAAAAAGGTGATTTTTATGAAAGTACGGGAATGGGTCCCATGGGCAGGGCGAGCTGCACTGGGGTCGTGTCGGGTAGCTCATTATGTACTCTCTGGTTGGGAGGGCGTTAGGGATAGAGTAAGTCTCCATGGAATTCTGGAAACAAGGTTCCAGGGCCTTGAGGGGCTAGATGTTGGTGGGAAAACGCCATGTGTTTATTCCTGTTTCATGAAACCTCAGTCATGAGACCCCTCACGTGGATCTCGGCGAGCACAAGCGTGGCGTGTGATTGCCAGCCTGTACGATGGGGGCGTTGAGATGAAGTAGACTTGTAGAGTCCTCGAGGTTGGCATAATGTGAAGAAGCTAAGGTTCTCTTTTGCCCCCACCAAAATGTCCTCCTCGAGGCAGCTGAGCTCCTAGAGGGAGGTCCCTCTGCCTGTTTCAAGGACTTGTCAGTGGGCTGCAGGCAGTCAGGGAATTTAAGTTTTCAGTGGCCTCAGTTTCCCACACGACCATGGCAAACACTTAAACCCCTGTCCTTTGTTCTGGGGTATCCACGAGTGTCCGAGGACAATCACATCATATTCCACCTGGGAGGGCCGGAGCCAGCCTGTATGTTGCCCTCAGCCTGCCTCATGCTCGCTCACCAGATCCCCCCTGAACACTTTTGACCCTGAAATCATTAGGGTTGCTGCAGGTGGATGGGCTCGTGTTCTGTAGCTTCTTCCTGCTGAGAAGGGGCGTAGAGTTGTCCCTACCTGTCTCAGCCAATGTGGGCCAGTCAGGTAACATAGAGGGGAGTTAGAAAAGGCAGAGGCAGGGGCGCCTGGGTGGCTTAGTCGGTTAAGCATCCAACTTTCGCTTAGGTCATGGTCTTGCGGCTCGTGGGTTCGAGCCCCATGTTGGGCTCTGTGCTGACTGCCAGCTCAGAGCCTGGAACCTATTTCAGAGTCTGTATCTCCCTCTCTCTCTGACCCTCCCCTGCTCATGCTGTTCCTTTCTCTCTCTCTCTCTCTCCTAGAAATAAATAAAAAATATTAAAAAAAAAAGAAAAGGCAGAGGCAGTGGAATCCAACATGGGCAACTGGTATGAACCTCCTGGAGGAGAAAGATCGTGTGATGGCGTGAAGTAATGGCAGTGATGGAGTCTTGGTACCAGGCAGGGAGACATGGTAGAAAACAGTCAACCGGAATGACACTAACTAGAAAGATGAGCCCAAATGGAAGTCCTTTGGTAGCTGATGCACCTCCTGCAGTCCAGGAGTTGAACCAGTCATTGAAGGAAAGTGGGGGATTGTTTGAAGTGCCAGTTGTAGTCCTCATGTCAGTCAGAAATCCAGAAACGATTCTGCAGGCATCTGGAATGTACACCCAGCTTTTGCGTTGGATGAGGTTATCTGTTCCACCTCGTGCGGCAGTTGGCACATCACATGCCATTCTATTTTGCACAGCTGTTTTATGCTTTGGAGTTATTTGGTTATTTCACACCAGAATGGTACGGTATGTAGGGAGTCCTTTAAACAGGACTGGGTAACAGGTGGTGGATAGCCTTCCTAGAGACTCTCTTTTGTTGAGAAAGCAATCAGCTCATGAATCAGGTACTTTTCTAGAACCAAGAGAAACAGAGGTGACTGGTTAGAGCAAATTACCAAGCTTGTGTCTACCAGCACTGCCAGTGAGATGTTAGCTGTCAGGCCGGAAGCATCCTCAGATGAGAGTGGGAGCAGGCAACAGGAATCTGATGGGGCTTTCTGATCTATGACCCCAATGTCTGTGGTGGTCCTTTTGAATGGCCCATTGTAAGCAGGAATTGTTAGTAGAACTTGGGAAAAGAGAACAAAAAAGAGAGTTGTGACCATCCTCTATGAGAAGTTTGAAGTCTTCCACAGGCTCACAGGAAGAAGAAGGCACATGAGTTTGCTCACTGATTTCCTGTGAAAGGGGGTACAGGTTTTATTTAGATACAGGAGCCGGTGAAAACTGCCCCCCCCAACTTGACTGCAGCCCTTGCATTTTGGAGTCAAATCCCCAGTTGTCATAGACTTTCCATCCTTTGAATATACCAGGTCTTTTGGATTTATATGGTGTGGGTTTCTAGTAACTGTCAGGTTTAGGGGGGACGTGGTTTGTATGCTTAGAGATTTACGAATCACCTCAGCCTCAAGTGAATCATGAATAAAGCATTGGCGTCTTTGTCTCTTGATACGTCTACAGTCGGAAAAGTCTTTGCAGACACTGGTTGGGGGAATCCCTCCCATCCCCCGGGTGTTTAAATCATATACCCGTGGGGTTCTTATTCCCACAGAATAACAAGCAAGAAGCCTGTCCGGATCTGTGCTACTGTGATAAGTTTTCAGAAGTTTAGTTCAAGTTGTCCAGCTCAGTTAGGCAAAGCTTTGAAAGACAATCGGAATTCAAAGTGACCATCCCTAAAGATGTGTTATTGCAACATAGTTTTTCTCTCTAAAAACCCTCATTTCCAGAGAGAGCCAAATCGAGATTAATTCACTTGTCGAACAAGTCCAGTTTTAACACACTTGGCCTAATTACCTACATACGTGCAGCAAGAAGAGCGATCGATCATAAGGGTCTTTTCAAGTCTGCTCTGCCAGAAAGTTTTTGACTTTCGCATTAGGGTACCTTTGAATGGAATTATTGAGTTGGGTTTTTTTCCTTCCTTTTATTTCTGTGATAATCAGTAATTTTCTGGTCTTTCTATAGTCTGTGGCCCTCTTCAGCTTTTATCCAGATGAAATATTGCTCTGTGTTCTTTGAATGGGGTGGGAGTAATTAGAGACAGTCAAGGCAGATTCTTTCACTGAATACATATTTATCACATGACTAAAACATGCCAGGTATTACTAAGGTACAGCCAGGGCTTTAGCTGTTCTCACAGAATCCTCGAGATGGATCAGGACACAGTAGAAGGTCTATTTTCTGGCCTCCCCAGGTGGCCCCACTCCCTCTCCCCTCCCAACAAGGCCTGGATGGCACAGGCACCCCCAGCTCGCTGGGTGGGGGCCACGGCGAAGAGGTCCACTCGCTGAGATTAGTGTGCATCGAGAGGCGTTTTGTTTCTGCATCTGTTTATGTACACGGCGCTCTTGTCACGGTAATTGGCATAATTTAATTAAATGGAATGAAAACTGACGAAATGTGTGTGCTAAAACAGAGCCGTCATTTCCGTGAAAACCTTTGGAAAGACTCCATAAAGACAAATTACTATCAGATTGGATAAAGACGAGGCAATTATAAAAGATTAGGGACAAGTCGTGAAAATATGGACAGCTTCCAGGATCTGTTTTCACTTTGCTCCACGTGTGTCTTTAAGTTTTCACTCTTCTTTAAAGAAAACAGCCCTGAAGATCTTCAGCATCATCTTATGGGTGTTATTTTCACGTGGAAGACTGAGAAACTCCATCACTGGATCCCACTCGAAGGAAAGGTCTTGGCCCTATGTTAAAATGTTGGCAAATAAATTGTACTTTAAAATATCTGCTGAGGTAAAACATGAAAGATATGCATTTTTATGATTCCTCATCTTCCTTGCTTTGTTGATTCACTGAGGAATCGGTGGTCTCAGGCACACAAGTGAGCTTCTTCTGTCCTTGGAGGTGTAGAATTAGGGGCGTGGCTTAGGAGTTTGTCAGTTAGTAGGAAATAATTGTTTTGCTGGCGAACCCACTGTCGTCCAAATTGTTGGTCAGTACAGAACTTCTTTAAATATGATCTTGCAGATTCCTTTGTATTCTTTTAATGTATTACAACGCTTAAGCTAACCTGAGTGTTGTTCTAGAAAGTTTAGTAAAGGCAAGCCTCACACTCCTGAAAGAGATCAGATTTTATTAAGACTGCAGTTGTTTTCAGAAAAGAAATGTAGAAGGATTAAGAATTGGAAAAACCCAACAGTTTCCCTATACTCTTAAGGCACAATTTCAGTGCCTCACTACATTGTTTGCTTTAAACCGAAGTCTCGATGTCTCGAAGTCTCAGAACATTGTACATATACATCCGAATGCGGGCACTCCAATTCCAAAGACAAACAGAATGACTCGGGTTACTTGCCTCTGAGCACTGTCACTCTGGTGTGCTCTCATAGGATGCCCTCAAGGCCTTCTGCCAAGTACCTGCTCCCTCTAATACGCCCCGTTACATCCCAGCCCGTGCCCCACCCTCACGTGCCCCCCGCCCTCATGCGCTCCCGCCTCATGTGCCCCCCCGCCCTCACGTGCCCCCTGCCCTCACGCCCAGGCCTGCCAAGTGCATTGGCCTTCTGTCTGGTTTACCGGCTAGCCTGCTCCTTGTGTGACAGTGACATATCTCTCTCAGGTACATGAATCAGCTGAAACTCAAACCTGCCTCCTTTCTCTGTTTTTCTATTTTGTCTTTTGGGGAATGGTGTGGTGAGAAATCAAAATACATTCAAAATGCTTTCAAAATGTTTTCAGTTTCCCCCCCTAGGGGGGGAAGCAAGTTTTGCTCCAGAAAACGGAAGGACCCTTTTAGAACACACGACTGCCAGTGTTGATAGTATTGGGTGGAGTGTTGAGAAGTCCCAGACCCAAAGGACGCGCACTGGGGAGGCCTTGTGTGGCGGGGGACCTCTTGGAGGAAGAGTGAGACGTGGGGGCTGCTCCAGAGGCGGCTTTGAGCCCGGCAGTGGTAAAATCTGAGACCACATGGGTTTCTCAGGGAGCGTGAGAGCATGAATTGGGCATGAGGGATAAAGTGTGGGGAGGGACGCCCAGGGGGCTTAGCTGGTAAAGCATCCGACTTCGGCTCAGGTCATGATCTGGCGGTTTGTGAGTTTGAGCCCCACGTTGGCTCTGTGCTGACAGCTCAGAGCTTGCTGCCTCCTTCAGATTCTGTCTCCCTCTCTCTCCACCCCTTCCCCACGAATGCCCCCCCCCAAAATAAATAAACATGAAAAAAATGTGGGGAAACTGATAGAGGGCCCAGAGCTCATGGTGCAAAGTTGCCATTCCATTCCATTCCAAGTGGTCTCTCCTGACATGCTCAGGGGAAAGCTGCAGTAATCATTTATCCTGACTAATGTAAGTCTCCTGGACCATTCCAGTGACATGTCAAAGTGAATAGGTTGGATCTATCACATCTCCCCATTATGAGATGGAGCCTCTGGTCCTCTGGTTTCTCTAGGGACTAGCCCCACGTAGGGCTTTGTGGGGGGACGTGGTGGGCTTGTTCTGTGAAGCCTGGCACCATGCTTGTAGGCAGTATGGCTGTCCTGCCCCTCAGCTGGCCTCCTCTACCGCAGTGACTTGTGCTCTTTCCATAGGGGGCCACACCGCTGGGTCTGTCCCGCTTTCTTTCCCAACCTTCAGTCCACCTTGCCTCTCCAGTTTCTGCCATCCTGCTGGCTAGGTCCCAGTCTGTGTGCCCTTGTCCTTGGTTTATTTTTTTGCAGAAATACAAAATACTTGTTCTTCAGGTTATCCTTCTGCACATTCACATAACTGGTTATTTTGCTTCGGTGTAAGACGTAGTTTCTGAGTTTCTAGGCCATACTGGAAATGCAGAGAAGTCGCATTCTTGCTCTCTAAGAAGGCTTGGGCCCCCAGGAAGAGCATCTTCGTCTTCATTTTTGACCTCTCTCTTGTTTTTCTGCTCAGTTAAAATAGTGCCTTTAAGTTCGTGTTTATCTCCATATAGACCCTGTTTAATAACCCATTTCCTCTGGGAAAGTGTTCCCACACTAACAGTACCTCCGGCCCAGGTTGCTGTATTGGTATGCTAGGTCCGATCCTGCTTCTAGAAACACTTACTGCTTTTTGCATTGGAATGTCGTTTCAAAACTTGGGCCAGGCTTGAACATCACATTCTTGGCATTACAGACATTGGTATATTAATTGGAGTAAGTGAAATGGCATTGGTTTGCCCAGCTCATAATTTCTCTAAGCTTTTTGTTGTGTTGTCATTTCTGTTTTCCCTCTGCCTCCCCCACCTTTGGTCTGGAGTTTAAAAGCTGCAGAGGTTCAGAGGGGCTTTCGTTTCTTTTCAAGTCCTCCGAGGTGCCATGTTGCAAACACTGGATTAAATTAGACGCCACGTGAGAGTGTTTTATAGACTCCAAGGTGCTTATTAATATAAGATGTGACTATTGCCCCGTCTTTCTTCCTAATTAAAAAAATGTGATCCTAAACCCATTATGCTGTTACTAAAAATGGACTATTTCCAAAGAGGTTAAGAACCATGAAAAGGAAAGATTTTGAATGTTGTAAGAAAATTTCTTACACACTTTAGTTAAAAACACTTAACTTTGCAGCTGAAGGAATCGAAATGCCGTGTTTATACACATAAGCGTGTGTGTATATACGTATGTATGAAATTGTGTGTGTGTGTGTGTGTGTGTGTGTGTGTGTGTGTGTGTGTGTGTTACCTAATCTGAGCCTGTAGATCGAGTTTCTCCTCTGGCACCTGAGCAGAAGGTGGAAGAGGAGCTGCAGACTGTAAACATGTGGCCCCAGCTGTGACCATCCCTACAAGTTCAAGGGAGGTTGCCCTGCTTCCATTTCAGGTTCATTGTAGCACGCCGTGGAGAAACTAATTGGCACCATCTGTGCGAGTGACGGAATCTATAACGCGGTTACTGGTGCACAGAGAACTCAGGTTGAGGGAGTGTTTCAGGGCAGAAAGGTGGTGGGGTTGGAGCAGAAAGAATACAGTCGATTAATACTCTTTTGTAGCGATCAGCCGTGGAAAAGCAGCCACAGGAGGAAAGAGCAGCTCAATACCCTTCCACCCGAGACTTTAGGAAAGACGTGAGCAAGTCTGTGGGGAGAGCTCGCTGCCTTGTTTTTGCTGTCGGATTTGTCCTGCACGTCTGTTCTGAAATCAGGACATTTACATTTACGGAGGGCGGGTGCCCCGGATTAGGAACAGGGTGTGTGTGTGACCGTGAAGGCGGAGCCCAAGGCCGTGTTTTGGAGCGATGGAATTGTTCAACATCCTGACTGTGACAGTCTCACACCCCAGCGCGTGGGTCCAAAGTCAGAGAGCCGTCTGAGTGATTTTTACTCAGGGTCAATTTAAAAACAAGTTTTAAAATCTTTAAAACTTTACTGAAAAACGTATTCTGGAATATCTTTTGCCTGTGGATATGTTTGCAGGATGAAAGAAGTGATCCCCCCCCAAACTCATTAAAACTGAAACGACCTAATACCAATTAATCCAAAATTTGATTTTGTACAGCAGGTGGCTTTTTTAAGACTCCAAACAAGATTTTGTCATAGGATTTTTAGAGATCCTGGTAAAAGGAGTGTGTCGGGAGGTGTCGGCCTCTTGGGTCTTCCCTTCTTCAGTGTCACATAACTCCTGTTGGCATTAAGGGGGCTGTGCTTCCAGAGTGCTGCTTTGCCCTTGAGGGGAGATGAACGCGGTGGGCTGTAGTTTTAGACGTTTGAGAATTCGCTGGTCCTGCTTAAGAACAAAACTGACCCACTGTTTCCTATTTTGCTGTTTTCAGAATGTAGGCCATGCACATAAATGCTAATAATTGTTTGGAAAGTAATATGCCGCTACTGCCACGCCGTTCACTGGCATAGGATTTTCCTTATGTGCTTCTAGAATCGTCAGTAGAATCGTCAGGGTGTGAAGACAGGCAGTGGGCAGCAGCACACCGGGAGCGATTGAGAGCCCCAGTGTTGTAATGCGGGAGGGATGGAGGTTGATACTGGTCAGTGGAGCCCTTAAAACCGTACGGTTGTATCTGGTGATTTTTATGTAAATCATGTCAAGCTAAAAGAAATTTTTTAAACAACTGGGAATGTTACATTTACTCATGATTTTGACTTTGCTGAGGAATGTGTCAGTAGTCCTAAGCCAAGAAGCTATTAAGGGTTTAACCTAAAGACTATTTTTTCAAATATGAAAAACTAAATAGTACGTAACGATGATCCAGTTGAAAGTTAATTTATTAGTTGGGTAGCAGATACTTGTTGAGTACTTATTTTGTAGTTTTTGTGCTTTAAAATAAGGGTCCGTGACCTTTCAAACCGAGGGTGCCAAGCCCCGTTTATTCATTGCTTTGGAAGAAAGAGGTTTAAAATCTCAAGTCTTGAGAAGGATCTTATTTCAAATCCTTATCATCTGATATCATAGTTATCAACTCCCATGTTAGCTGAGATGAATGGAATTTGAGTTTTCAGTATTCCCCCCATCCCCCCTCCCCGTTGTCTTGGTCACCTGCAGTGCTGAGGTGAATGCCCCCCCCCCCCGTTGTCTAGGTCACCTGCAGTGCTGAGGTGAATGCCCCCCCCCCGTTGTCTAGGTCACCTGCAGTGCTGAGGTGAATGCCCCCCCACCCCATCCCCCCACCCGTTGTCTAGGTCACCTGCAGCGCTGAGGTGAATGCCCCCCCATCCCACCCCACCACCCCATTGTCTTGGTCACCTGCAGTGCTGAGGTGAATGCCCCCCCCTTGTCTAGGTCACCTGCAGTGCTGAGGTGAATGCCCCCCCACCCCACCCCCGTTGTCTAGGTCACCTGCAGTGCTGAGGTGAATGCTTTGTCCTCTCCTTTCCGAGAAAGTTGCTGGACTTGGTGCTGGGTTTCCTGTGGCTGCGCAGTGCAGCTGTGTTGCTCCCGGATCCTACGCTGGGCCGCTTCCAGATGGTCCCTGGCCCAGCAGCGGGCGGGGAGGGGGCCCGTCTGGCAGAGGCCGCCAGCACCCTTTGCTTCTGCACGTCGGAACGTTGTCCGGGTCGCCAGACGGTGTCCCGTAGAGACGGCTGCTCGCGAGCTGGCCTGTTGCTTCGGCCCCTCTAGTCCCTTGAGCACGTGCACGCGCATGCGTGAACAGAGGTCTGAAACCAGCAGAGGGCGTTCCGGTGGGCATTTCCGCCAGTGGGAGGAAGAGCTGGCCACAAGCTTCCCTTTCCGGCTCTTCTTTTTGTTTTCTCCCTGTAACTTTTAATCAGATTACTCGAGAAGCTATTCCCCCCCATAGACCCACACCACCTTCTCGTAAGGACGGTGGCGGGCTCCCCCATCTTCCCTGTCTTGAAATCTGCTGGTATCTTTTGATACAGTTGCATTTTTGTTGTTAGCTGACAGCAAGGTGTTTCCTTACAGAAATAATGATCTTTATGTAAATTTTTAAATGTATTCTTTGACTAGTGGTACATTTACATGATTCAGAACTTGAAAGGTTCAAAAACACAGAGATAAAATCCCTCTACTTCTGTCTCTCGGTCAACAAATTCTCTCTCAGGAGGGCAGTCACTGTGGTAGGATTCTTCCAAAGGCTTCCTGGGAAATTTCATGTGCAGATAAGCATATATATGAGAATAATGATTCATGAGCGGAATTTAGTGAATTTGTTTTATATCCAGTTGTTTCGTACAAATGAGAATGCTGTTGGTGGTTTAAAAACACTTTACATAAATTTTTCTTAAATCATACATAAGCTGACCTCTGCTGTTGAGCTCTAGAACGTAGGACTGGAGTGATCTTGTACAAGGCAGTTCTGACTTCTTCAAGATAATAGAAGTTCTTGCGTCATGTGTAGATGATGGGTTGAAAGATACTGAATGACTGGTGTGCTTGTAACTTTAGGTTTGGGTCTGTTTCACCTACAGGTTAGGAAAAGCGAAAGCTGCTTATTAATAAATATTTTGTCCTGCTTGTTGTCAAGGGCAGTACCAAGATTGGGTTGGGCCCAAAGCAAAGGAGCAGTCCATTTGTGAATTTGTCAGAATTTTTAAAAATAAGAATGAATTCCATTATTCTTAGGCCAAAGCTTGTAGAAACAGATAATCATGCGACTGTGGGAAAAGAATCTGTTGCAGCAGGGTCAGTCAACAAAAATGCACTGGGTTACGGAGCTTTTGATGTTGCTTATAAAAAAAAAAAAAAAAAAGCTTCGTGAAATTTAAATAAATGTATTGTTTGACCTGGAAATTCTACTTGAAGTGATGTCTCCTCGTGAGAGAAGAACTTGGGATGGGGGTGATTCAGGCTCAGCGCTGCCGTTCTCTAGATGGGCCTCCAGTCTCAACAGGAGGACTCGCTCTCATTTGCTACCTCCTTCTCCCTGGGCCTGCCCGTCCCGCGGCTGCCACTTTGCATCGCCCTTTCTCCTCGCCATCTGAAACTTATCACTGTCTCCTCTTTTCTGCTTACAAGCCCTGCTTTAGGCTTCTTTCTGGTTGGAGGTTTCTCTGATTGCTTCCTTGAGGTCTGGGGCTGTGTCCAGGTCTGGGAGCACCACAGCTTTACTGAGCCCCTTCTGGATTTGGGCCCAGAGCTTGGCATAGGGGCCACAAAGGCAGAGAGAGAAGAGACCATCTGTTTGGTGTGTGACAGGAACAGCTGTATCCCTACTCAGGGAATGATGTATTTGGGGCAGGGTGTGTACTTTATGTGGATTCTCTCTGCCAGGCCTGAAACATGGAAACCTTACGCTGTCACTGTGCTTTTGAATCCTTGGGTCAGTGACCCATGGATGCTCTGGAGGGACTGTTTTGGCTGTTTTGTTTTACTTTTTCATGGGAAAAAGCATTAAAATAATATGCATTCGAATTAATTGTGTCTAAATTTATTTTACTGTTTTACATTATCATCAGCAATGCATGAGACTTCAGTTGCTCTGCATCTTCTACTTTGTACTGTCTGTCTTTTTAATCATTCCAGTGGGTGGGTAGTGGTGTCTCAATTTTAATTTGCTTTGCCCTAATAATTAACGATGTTGAGTATCTTTGATATGCTTTTGTGGTCACTCATATATCATTTTCATGAAATGTCTTTTCAAATATTGTACTTATTCTATATTATTTTGTCTTGCTATTGAGTTGTGTTTCTTATTTTGAAAATTTTGGACATTCTAGAGATTTTGCATTTTTTTCATACAAATTTTAAAATCACTTTGTTAAATTTATACAAAAATCTGATGAGATTTGTGATCAAATTCTATCTCTATATTTATGTAAAGAAAATTAAAATCTTAACAGTATTTGCATCATTAAACCCACAAACCAAAAAAAATTAATTTTGTCTAGAATGACTATAAAGCTATAGCTTGAGGGATTTTGGGGGGAAATGGAACTGTTCAGGACCCTCATAGGGTGGTAGTCATGCAAATCTATGCATTTGTTTAAAATTCATGAAACTACACCAGAAAATGTCAACTTCATCATATGATATAAAATAAAATTGTAAAACAAAGTAACTTAAAAATTCATGTATGCCTGCAAATAGATCTCTGTGGATGTTATTAATTAAGGAATGACTATTATACTGGATGAGCTGTTGTGTGGCCCCATTATACCTACTGGGATTTTCAAGAACCCAGTCAGACTATCTCCCAGTCTTTATATCCACTTCTCTCACCTTATACACATCTACCCGTGTTTTCGTATTAGTATAAAACCAGCTCTAAATTGAATGAGGATAGCAAGTTGGAGATAATAGCTGATTATTTTGTTTGTTTTTTCTAAATCATTAGGAAGAATTTTGAGCCATTTTATATGGGAAGTTTAAGCAAAGGCAAGGCATGTGCTACCATGAAAGCATCAGTTACTCCTGCCTCTTTATTTGGAGAGAATCCTCATCCCCTTCACTGTCAGACCTTTAGTCTTCTCTTTGCGTTGTTAATATCATTATGGGAATGATTGAGACTTTACTCAAGGTTGCCTGTGATACTGCCCTTCTCTTTGCTGGCAAGATACAGTAGGGTCACACGTGGGGCCGCCAGATGGACTGATAGGGTACCCGCTGAGGACATGTCTGTGGTGACTCCCAGCAATGAGGATTTCTATTTCGTGGGTAGGACATCACTCCACTTATGACACTACTGTCGGTTCTTTCATTATGTTTTTAATTACCATGTCAACCACAGAACCGTGAACTCACATGTAGCAGCATATTTTTACTTCAAGACCTGCTATTGGTATTTTGAAAGCAGTTACCAAGCAGAAAGACAATGCAGTAACTTCATTTCATATGTTAAAATATTAATGCAAGAAGAAACTCTGCCACAGACATCAGAAAGAAGATAATCTTATCTGAGGCATGAGAGGCCCTTATTTTACCTTCATTCTTATAAAACAACTTGGGAGAACTAGAATAATTTACAAATCTAAGAATAAAATGAAGTAGATCTTGGTGAATTCTTTGGGTAAGGAGTCAGCCAGGATTCGTAATTTTAAAGAATGCTAAATATATTTCTCCAAAGTAAAATGGAGTTTGCTTTAAAAATGTATGTTGATTCTTTAGAATCTTTCATTTTGCTATGTCTTCAGTATAGTTGAATGTTAAACAGCATATATAAACAGCATATAGATGCAGTCAGAAGTTAAAACACCTGTACTCATGAGCTTAGAGGTTTTTTTTATTTTTCCTTCTTGCCTGGAGTTTATTAATAGTATTCCACATACAGGTTTTACTTAAAAGAATATTCAGATTTTCCTTTTTAGATACATACATGCCATTTAAGTTTGAGACATTTTCTGTGACCTAACATAGGATCGGGCTTTTAAAGCTTCTATGTGTGCTTGTGAAGAAAATATCTCCTTTATTATAATCGTGTAATATTATCAGTATCTGTACCCGTTTCTCTGCAAGGTCCGCCATATTAAACAAACATATGGCGTAGGTCTCCTAAATTATTGCTTTCTGTCCACTTGTCTTGATTTAGGAGTGGAGTTAAAGTACCCTTGTTCTCTAGTTCAGTGCTTTTCCACCACTAGTGGGCATACTAATCATTTGGACCTCTTGGGTAGCACCTAGATTCTCATTCCTTACATACACCCAGATGATGCCAGTGTTGTGGCAATGAACCCTACTTTGAGTAGTAAAAGATTCCTCAAGAAGAATTTTTAAGTTCTTAAATGTTTAAGACTATTCTATAATGTTTATATTTGAAGGACAACTTAGCTGTAAATAAAATATTTTGGTTCAGTTTTCTTAAAATTTCTTGAAATGCTCCTGCAATACTGTCTTGGTTTATTACTGCCAAACTTCGATGTCAGTGATTTTTCCCTTTTTGTAAGTGACTTGGTCATGCTTTGAGGCCCAGAGCTTTATTGTTACTTTTAAATTTTGTCTTTAAATTCTAATAGTTTTATAGGTAGGTATATGTCTCAGAGTTGACTGGTCCAGACCACAGATACATGGTAGGCCCT
This sequence comes from Hyaena hyaena, assembly GCF_003009895.1. NCBI lineage: Eukaryota > Metazoa > Chordata > Mammalia > Carnivora > Hyaenidae > Hyaena > Hyaena hyaena. The sequence goes on along the minus strand of NW_024081093.1, from coordinate 1,451,770 downwards.
TTCAAATGAAGTTTCAGGTTGTCTTTTATTTCTGGAACACTTTCTCAAACTGTAGTCTTTAAAATTAATTGTGTTATCTTGTTTTGTTTTTCTTTAGGGTTTTCAGTTATATGTATGTTGGATCTTCTTTACCTGTTTTCTTTATCTATCATTTTATTTCATTTGGACATTTCTATTTTATTTTTGCCATCTTGGCTTTTTAATCCTTTCTTTGGTGTCCCTTATTTTCATTTCTATCTATTCTCCCTTGGACACTTTGTGATTTACTCTTCATTTCTAAGATGATTTTGTCTTTTTCTTCGATTCTTTTCTGGACTGTCACTCTTATTTCACGTCTTCCTGTTTGTTGGATTGTTTGATGTTTCTGTTCTGAGATTTCAAATTTCTTATTTGGAGGTTTTCTTTCACAATTGTAAATTCTTATATTTAATTCAGGTTTGAATCTTGAATTATAACTTTCATGTGGTTTCTGTTCTGTTTCCTTAGTTTTGGGGTTTTGTAATTGTTTTTTATTTTGTTGATGAGCAAATCCAAAAAAATGAAACAAGTTGATTCTCAGTGTCCGTTTTATTCTCCTCGTAACTGTACAGATGTTACTGCTGTTTCTCTGTTCATTTTGAAATAAATGATTTTCCTGGACTAGCTCTAGTAGTGCTAGTTGGCAGGGTTGTAAGAAAATCACTCGTCAGCTCCTTGGTTCACAAGTGCTCCCTTCTTCTGCTGTGGCAAAAATGCTTTTCCCTTTTCTCTCTTTCTTTGGCTAAGCATTTTTTTTATTGAGGTATAGTTGACATACAGCGTTATTATCAGTTTCAGGTGTACAACATCACGATTCGGTGTTTGTACATATTGTGAAGTGATCACTGCAGTTAGTCTAGTGGACATCCAACACCACACAGTTACAATTTTTTTTCTTGTGATAAGAACTTTTAAGGTTTACTCTCTTAGGAGCTTTCACATATTCAGTACAGTATTGACTATAGTCATCATGCTGTATATTACATCCCCATGACATATTTATTTTATAACTGAACGTTTGTACCTTTTGACATCCTCATCCATTTCACAAGGACACTTAAGTTGTTTCCTTATCTCAGCTTTTGTAAATACTGCTGCAGTGATAGGGGATAGGGTTGCAGATGTCGTTTCTTTTTTCTTTCTTTCTTTCTTTTTTTTACTATTTATTTTTGAGAGAGACAGACAGTGAAAGCAGGGGAGGGGTAGAGAGAGAGGGAGACAAAAAATCCAAAGCAGGCTCCAGGCTCTGAGCTGTCAACACAGAGCCCAACATGGGTCTTCCACCAGATCATGGACTGAGCCAAAGTCAGATGCTTAACCCACGGAGCCACCCAGGCGCCCCAGTACATATGTCTTTTCAAATTAGTATTTTCCTTTTCTTCAAATAAATACCCAAAAGTAGAATGGCTGAATCATATGGTAACTCTTTGTTTTTAACTGTTTGAGGGACTGTGAATGCTGTTTCCACAGAGGCTGCCCCAGTTTATGTTCCCACCAACGGTGCACAAAGGTTCCCTTTTCTCCACATCCTCGCCAACACTTGTCATTTCTTGTCTTTTGGATAGTGGTCCTCAGGACGGGTATGAGGTAATATTTCATTGTGGATTTGATTTGCAAAAAAATGCTGTTTCTAAAGTGAGTACCTGTTTTGTGGGGAGAAGTGTGAGTATTGCTCTGACTTGTGCAGGGCCCGACCTTTTACTTTCTTCTCCCATATTCACCTGCCTCTGTGAGATACCTGGCCCTTCTGTGTAGTCCTTCCCCCCAGAAGTGGTGCCTTCTTAAGACTACAGTCTCTGTTTCTGTTCATTTTCAAGTTCTGTCCCTTTGGGTTTCCCAGGAAACCTCTGATCCACCATATCTCAGACCTGTTTTCAGTAGTTACTCACAGAGGACATTTCTCTTTCTGTAGGTGATTTTATTTGTTGTCCAAAACCCCTAGAATTCTTTTCTCCTCTTTGACTGTTTTCAAAGTTTCTGATTTGACTTCCCACATAGATGTGGTCTCTAGAGGTGGTGTTACTGGATTTGAGGGTCAATGTCCCTATTTTCATGTAGCCTGAATTTCATGGCATTCCCTGTCTCCTAGTTATGTTACAATAATGTATAGCTTCATTTGTTCCCTCCTTGTTGATCTGTTTGTTTTTATTTGAGGATGTATTGAGAGATTTGGATTTAGGTGGTCTATTAGCCTACAAAACCCCAGAATTCTGTCATAGTATTTTTCAATCTGGAAAACATTGAGTTTATTTTGGTATTTTCAGGCAGTTTTAATATGTGATACTCATTTATGAACTAAAGAAAAATACTTCATCTCCTGTTTAGCTTATACCATATTCTGTGTTACTTGGATTATCATTTTACTTGTTCTAATTTATACCTAGTTCATTACAAAATCCATTGTTGTCAACATAACAGTAAACATCTAATCTGTTATCTGTAAGGGGCATGCTGGGTGTGTTGTAATATTTTCAATGGACAAGAGGCATTTTGAAATTACAATTTTATAAATATACAACCATTGAACAAAATGTGAAACCTTTTCCCAGAAACTCATTACACATAAGTCTGTGATTTAAGTCTTTGTTTGCCCCACACCCCTAAAGAGTAGCATAGTGTGTGTATTACATGTGCATATACCTGTTACATATAAACATGTGCATATATATCTATGTATATCTATTATAAACACACAGCATTTCCTCTATTGTTGAAGTCCGTTAAGTTAGAAATTACTTTAGACCCTAAGAGAATTTTATAGAGCCTATATGGTTACTTCTTAAAGTAGGGCTGAAATAAGGATATAGATGCTATATTCTGTAATGTTTATAGAATATTTTTTATGAAAACATATTTAGGGGAATTTGTATTAAAGTGTAACATATCTATAGGTACTGGCTGTGGGAATCAAGCTCTGTGAAGTTTCAGGAAACTGACATATTCATAAGGCCTAGAACACTGTACCAGAAGCCCCTTCTTGCCCTTCCAGTCAGTGCCAACCAAAAGTCACTACTCTCCTGACTTCTGTTGCCACTTAGTTTGAACTCTGCTTAAATTTCGTATAGATTGGATTATACACTGTGTTCTCTCAGTATATTTTTTTCAGTGCTCTCAGTCTGTCGAAATTTTCTCCCAACTGTGGTGCTTTTTAAACCATTCTTCTCTCTGACTTGTTGACGAGGGCCTCGGAATCGCTGTGTTGATGGGCATGTGCTGACATCTCCCCAGGGCTGGTAGTGAGCACGCTACACACACACCGAGTTTCTAGCATCGGAAAAATGATCATAAATACATCTCTAAGTCCAGTGAGGAGATTCTCAAAATGAGGCTTAATTAGAGAGATTAATAAAATATGACTGTATTTAAAGGTGCAGGGACAGAACAGGACCATTAGTATGTTGCTAATTCTGAAAGTGAATCTAAAATGAGAGAGTTCTGCAGTCCATATGTTCCTCATACCCCTGACTGAAGAGATAAGTTGGCAATCTTTTTTAGGCTTCCTCATTTTCATCATTTGCTTGGTTTTTGTTTCCCTCAATGTGCTGATTTCAATGACTTTTTTACTTAATACTTTCTAAGTATATTATGTGATTATGCCAGAGTATATTGAATGTTGTCTTTTGAAAAGAGAAGTGATTGCTCTGTTGCAAAACAAACAAATAACTCCAAAGCAGATGAGGCTGGCATGTTCTAGTAGCAGCAGATCCTTGGATCTGGAGGGAGTGATTTCCAGAAAACCCGAGGACTGGAGTGACCAGTCCCCATTAGATTCCTCATAAATTGTTAGCATTTTGATATTGAAAGCAGATGAATTTGCCATGGAGAGGAGCAGATTTGGAAACTGGGCCTCTGCTGGTCCTGATTTTATCAGTCTCCTCCTCCAGCACCACTCAGGTTTATTTTAGGAACTTTGAAAGAAGAGTGAAGGGAGACCAAGAGTCTTTCCCTTCTTAATAATTCTACTCCCTTAGGTAACTTCCTCCTCGTGGAATGTGGCCAAAGTGCTCAGTGGTGTTGGACAAGGGAAGTACATTGGCCTTTGCCTCGGGGCCTTGCTCCCTGAGTCACATTTACCTGCAGATGTTTGGGGACTCGCTTCACCTTGTTCTGGGCCCTCACCAGCAGCAGGCTTGGTCCCTGGCTTCTTAGAGCTCCATCTAGTATGGACACAGAGCACCAAGTAATCACACAGAAATACAAAATGGCAGGAGTCTATAGAAGAACTTAGCCCCCTGAGGAGTCAGAGGGGAGGTATTTTTGAGGAGGTGTGACCATGGAGCCTGGAGTGAGAGGCTGGGGATGGGATACTTTAGGCTGAGAGGAAAGCGTTCCTACCGAGGGAGCGTGGAGTCTCTAAGGCATGAGAGGCCAGGGTTAAGGTGGTGTGAGGCCTGAGAGGACACAGAGGCCAGATGGCGTGGCTGTTCAGGTCGTCCTGAGGATACTTTTGTTCCTTTAAGGGCCCTGGGCAGCCACTGATCAGGGTGGGGCAAGGGGTAGGAGTGTGATTAGGGTGGTGACCCAGTCATATTTGTTGTTTGAAAAGCCAAACCAACCCCCTATTGTGCTCAACGTAGGGTAAGATGGCTCTCCCTCGTGTTCAGCATGGAGGGTTGCTCAGAGGGCTTGGGAGTAAAAATGAGTCAGGCAGTAGCTGCTTGGGTCCAGGAGAGGGATCCTGCTAGCTTGGACCAGGTAGCTAGGCTCTTCTGGAGGGGCACATGTGGGGAACAGTGTTCAGGGCCCGACGTGGAGTGTATTAGGAGAGAGCTGATATCATGAGCGACGCAGACTTCCGGCTTGGGCGTTGGGCAGAGGGCCGGCCATTGAGAGAGAACACTGGACAAGGACTATGTTTTGGCAGAAGGTCCTGAATTTGCTTCTGGTCCCACTGATTCCTAGGTTCTTGTGAGACAGGCAGGAGGAGCCCAGGGCTGTGGATCGCCTGCACAGGGACATGGGGAATCCACGCTCCCGTTTCCCTCCATCTCTCCCAGCCCAGCTGTGCGGCACATGGCTGCTGGATGGGGCCCTCAGGCAGGAAGGTATGCTGGGGAGACGTCCCTTGGCTCCAGGGCTCCAGAGAAATTACAGCTGGGACAGGGAGCTTTGTGGGGTGGACTGTCAGTCCAGGAGCCACCACAGCCACACTGGAATGACCGCTTCACAGTCCCATAGGAGTGGGGCTGTGCAGGGAGCTAGGGCACTGACTTGGAAACCTGGCAACACTGATTCCTACAATTTCCCTTGCATCCCCCTTCCCAAGACCTGTCTTCAAAGCTGAGTGGAAAATGCACTCCTCGTTAGAAACATGCCGACACTACCATTATGGAAGCTTCAAATTGTATCGTTAGCCGTGTGGCGTGCAGGAAGAGGGGGTGGGGGGAATGAATAACCAAGCCACACCAGCGCTTGTGTGAGATGACCCCCTCCAAACATTGCAGAAATTCAGTCTTGGGCTACCATGAGATTTGTCTCCTGGCTTTCCTTCTCCCTCTTTGGCTGTTCCTTCTTGACCTTCTTCCTGGGCTTCTCTGTCTCAGGAATCACCCCCTCCCTCCGCTCCTGTCCCTCATGCACCCCTGGTGTGTCTTTCCTGTTCCATGACTTCCGCCGTTCCCTGTCCCTGTGAACACCCACCTGTGTGTCTCTCTACCCAGGCTGTGTCCACCTGATGACACCCAGCCACCCAGAACCCATTTCCTCTATTGCTGTCAGCCTTGTCTTAGCCAAGACTTATGACCCTCACTGTCATCCTCAAGCAGCCAGCAGCCAGTGTAGGCCACCACTTTGTCTAAATTCGGCTCCTCTTGACTCAGAGCCTGTGTGTAAGCTCAAAACAGGCTGTCACTCTTTCTCTCTGGAATGATAACACGTTCTTAGCTGGCATCCAGGCTCAGGGATCTCAATCCATTCAGCTGCTCAAACGATTGTTCTACACACAAACCTGTCTTTATTTTCTCCTTAAAAGCCTTCAGGCTCTCCGTGGTTTTCAGGATTGAAATCCAGGTTTCATTTTGCAGTCTGTTTGTGAAATCATGCAGCTCGTCTCCACTGCTCTCCTCCCCCCAGTTGAATAATACCGGCTCCTTGAGGCTTCTTGAAGGACTGATCTCTTGCTTGGTAGTTTAGGTGGTTCTGCTTTCTCTGCTGAGAACCCTCGTCAGGCACATTTAGCTTTCATTGCCCTTTTGCAAATTGCTTTGCCTAAAGACATGGTGCAGTGCACACGAGTCATTCTTTCTGATCTTGGAGCATCTAATCCCCCTTTCGTGTCCACAAAATCTTGGACCTTGTAAGGCAGAGTGCATACCCCCCCCCCCCCCCCGGCCTACCCAGAAGCAGGCAGTGCCCAGGTGCTCCCTTCTTAGCCTCCGGTGCTTCTGGGCCACGAGTATAGGCATGTGATTTACATTCAGACAGTTACGACCTTGCTCCTCCAAACTTTGAGCTGGAAGCTAGTGGCCCAGGAAGCAAGTACTGCGCCGAATCCGCCCTGCCGAGGGCTACAGTAGCAGAGGCTCTGGTCAGTGGTGTTATGTCTCTGTCTTGCAGATGTGTCCCTGGCACCGCACTAGATAAACTCTATGCTTGATTTGGACATCACACCTGCGGGGTGACTGCCAGGCCTGGTTCTTTAGACCTTTTAGAGTGTTTGCGAGCTGCCAGATTTCCTTTTAACACAACTCTTCTTTGTCTAAGCAAAACAGAATTGGTTTTTGTAGCTGACAAAGAAGGATCCTGCTCGACTCAAGTAGATTCCAGCATTAGTGCCTTCAAGGGCAGAGAGAAGAATGTAATTATCTGTAGAACTGCAGTGACGTAAGACACGTGCAGAAGAACTGTGTGAGGCTCTTAGCCTGCACAGAAGTGAGTCATCACAATACTTACCAAGAGGAGCTTACCTGCGTATCAGTAACATAATTCAGGTCGCAGACTTTCCCAAGAAAAGAACATCAAAACATTGCTATGACAGTAAAGATGGTAGAAATGTGGGTGTGTAATAACTGTGGACCTTTGATTTAAACGTTTTGTATTGTAGTGAAGTACAAACAACAAAGTTTGCCATTTTAAACCGTTTTAAATGTGTAATGTAGTGACATTAAAATTATATTCACCATGTCGCACAGCCATCACCATGAAGTATTAACTCCCCAGACCCCTCTCACCCAACCCCCCTAACCTCTAGTTTCTGTCTGTATGCAGCTGTCTATTCTAGATATTCATAGAATTATTTGTCCTTTGGTGTCTGGCCTCTTTCACTTACTGTAGTATTTTCAAGGTCCACCCATGTTGTAGCATGTATCAGGAATTCATTCCTTTTCATGTCTGAATAATAGTGCATTGTATGGATAGACCACATTTTGGGTATCCATTTGCATGTTGATGGACATTTGGGTTGTTCCCACCTTTTGGCTGTTGTAATGTAATTATAAGTAATTCTACAGTGAACACTGGCATATAGATATCTGTGTGAGTCCCACCTTTCAGTTCTTTTGAGTATATATCTAGGAGTGGAATGGCTGAATCATATGGTAAGTCCACGTTACATTTTTTGAGGAACCAGCAAACCGTCTCCCATACAGCTGCACAATTTTCCATTCCCACCAGCAGCGCACAAGGGTTCCCATTTCTCCATATCCTTGCCAACACTTATTTTCCGGGTTTGGTGTCGTTGTTTTAATTATAGCCATCCTGGTGGGTGTGAAGTGGTGTCTCCTTGTGGTTTGCCTTTTGTTTCCCTGATGGCTAGTGATGGTGGGCACCTTCTCATGCACATGGAGCTTCTCGACGGTCTCATTGTGCCAAGAGCATCTTGGTCGGTTACATGAAGTTCCATTCCATAATTGGCATTTTTCCCGGAAGCGAGCAAACAGTGCTTCTTTACCATGTGTCATTTCATCACCAAGCCCAGCCCTTAAACGTAAGACTTCCCTGAAATACTAGTAAAGCCTTGATAGTCAGCAGGGTTTCAAAAATCACCCCCCCTTTTTTTTTTAACCCCTCCTTTTTTTTTAACCCGATGAAGGGCATATACACAAAACCTCTAGCAAACATCTTGCTTACTGGTGAAAGAATGAAAGCTTTTCTTCTAAGATCAGGAACAAGACAAGGGTGCCCACTCTTCATAGTTGCCATTTTTAGTCAGCATTTTCCTGGAAATTCTAGCCAAGGTAGTTAGGCAAGAAAATGAAAGATGTCTAGATTGGGAAGGAAGAAGTGAAACACACAATCTCTGTTTGTGAATAACACAACCTAGTTAGTAGAACATCCCAAAGAATCCACTAAAAGACTATCACAACTAAAAAATGAGTTCAGCAGGGTTACAGAAGATGAAAAAAAAAAAAAAACACGAAAAGGAACTGTATTTGTGAACAGTAGCAATGAGCAGTCCCCAAATGGAATTAACAGTTCCATTTATGATGGTATCAGAGAGAGTAAAATGAAGCCAATACCTTTAAGATGACAATACTCCCCAAATTGATCTACAGATCCTACCATAATCCCTATTAAAATCCCAGCTAATTTATTTGCAGAGATTGATCCTAAATTTCATATGGAAATGCTAGGGGCCCAGAATAGCCACAATGGTCTTGAAAACTAAGAGTATTATGAGGACTCATCCTCCCCAATTTCAAAACTTACTCCAAAGCTATAGCAATCAAGACTATGTGGTGCTTGTATAAGAATTGTTTTATAGATCAGGGGAATAGAATTAGAGTCCAGAAATAAATGCTCACATTTATGGTCAGTTGATTTTTTTTTTTTTTTTTTTGGCAATGGTGCCAAGACAATTCAGTGGGGGAAAGAACAGTCTTTTCAACAAATAGTGCTGGAACAGCTGAATAGCCACGTGCAAAAGAATGCAGTTTGACTCCCCGTACCATGTATGGAATCCGCTCACAGTGGATCAGTGACCTGGGTTGGGAGTGGCTGTGAGCGGGGGACATGCAGCTTGGCAAGAGGGAGGGTTTTATGGACCAGCCCTGGAAGGTCATTTCTTTTTTTTTTTTTTTTTGAAGCATAAGTCTATTTTTATTTTCTTTTTTAAAATATAATTTATTGTTATTAGCTAACATACAGTGTATACACTGTGCCCTTGGCTTTGGGAATAGATTCCTATGATTCATCACTTACATACAACACCCAGTGCTCATCCCAACAAGTGCCCTCCTCAGTGCCCTTCACCTATGCTCCCCTCTTCCCCACCCCATCAACCCTCAGTTTGTTCTCTGTATTTAAGATTCTCCTATGGTTTGCCTCCCTCCCTCTCTATTTAAAACTATTTTTATCCCTTTCCCTTCCCCCATGGTCTTATGTTAAGTTTCTCAGATTATACATATGAGTGAAAACATACAATATCTGTCTTTCTCTGACTTATTTCACTTAGCATAATACCTGCCGGTTCTATCCACGGCATTGCAAATGGCAGGATTTCATTCTTTTTTGTTGCCAAGTAGTATTCCACTGTATACATATACCACATCTTCTTTATCCATTCATCAGTTGATGGACATTTAAGCTCTTTCCATAATTTGGCTATTGTTGATAGCCCTGCTATAAACATTGGGGCACATGTGCCCCTGTGAATCAGCACTTCTGTATCCTTTGGATAAATTCCTAGTAGTGCTATTGCTGGTTCTTAGGGAAATTCTATTTTTAATTTTTTGAGGAACCGCCACAGTGTTTTTCAGAGTGGCTGCACTAGTTTGCATTCCTACCAACAGTGCAGGAAGGTTCCCCTTTCTCAATACCTGTACCAAAATCTATTGTTTCCTGAGTTGTTAATTTTAGCCACTCTGACTGGTGTGAGGTGGTATCTCAGTGTGGTTTTGATTTGTATTTCCCTGATGATGAGGGACGTTAAACATTGTTTCATGTGTCTGTCGGTCATCTGGATGTCTTCTTTGGAAAAGTGTCTATTCACGTCTTCTGCCCATTTCTTCACTGGCTTGTTTTTCAGGTGTTGAATTGGTAAGTCTTTATAGATTTTGGGTACTAACCCTTTTTTTGGATACTGTATCATTTGCAAATATCTTCTCCCATTTAGTTGATTGCCTTTTACCTTTGTTTATTGTTTCCTTTGCTTGGCAGAAGCTTTTTATCTTGATGAGGTTTTAGTAGTTTATTTGTGCTTTTACTTCTCTTGCCTTTGGAGATTGCCAAGTAAAATGTTGCTGTGGCTGAGGCCAGAGAGGTTTTTCTCCTCTAGGATTTTGATGGTTTCCTGTCTCACATTCAGGTCCTTCATCCGTTTTGAGTTTATTTTTGTATATGGTGTGAGACAGTGGTCCAGGCTCATTCTTCTGCATGTTGCTGTCCAGTTCTCCCAGCACTATGCTAAATAGACTGTCTTTTTTCCACCGTGTACCCTTTCCTGCTTTGTCAGAGATTAGTTGGCCATACATATGGGTCCATTTCTGGGTTCTCTATTCTATGCCATTGGTCTATGCATCTATTTTGTACCAGTGCCATACGGTCTTGATGATTACAGCTTTGTGGTAGAGGCTAAAGTCTGGGATTGTGATGCCTCCAGCTTTGGTTTTCTTTTTCAACTTTACTTTGGCTATTCAAGGTCTTTTGTGGTTCCATACAAATTTTAGGGTTGTTTCTTCTACCTCAGAGAAGAATGTTGATGCTATTTTTTATTGGGATTGCTTTGAATGTATTGATTGCTTTGGGTAGTATCGATATTTGAACAATATTTGTTTTTCTAATCTATGAGCATGGAATGTTTTTCTATTTCTTTGTGTTTTTTTTTTCAGTTTCATAAGTTTTTTTTTTATATATATATAGTTTTCAGCATCCAGCTCTTTTACCTCTCTGATTAGGTTTATTCCTAGGTATTTTATGGTTCTTGGTGTAATTGTAAATGGGATTGATTCCTTGATATCTCTTTCTGTTGCTTCATTATTGGTGTATGGAAATAACAACGGATTTCTATATATTGATTTTATATCCTGCGACTTTGCTGAATTCATGTATCAGTTCTAGCAGTTTTTTGGTCATTTCTGTTTACAGTCTGCAGTCTATGGAAATCAGCCACAGACATTGGGAGACCACGTGGCCACCGGGAATCTGGGAAATGTTTTCCAGCCCTGTGTCCAAAAGAAAGAAGAAATTTATTTAGGTGAATAGCTGGCCATCTCTGTTACAAGGAGGTTGCCCTTGGTTTTTCTGGGTCTTTACAGGTCTGAAATTCTCTTCTTTGTTAGCTTTTTCTCCTGAGTCCTACAGTCATAAGAACTGTGAAGAAGTGAGAAGACTAACACTGAATCACCTTTCCCTTGGACATAGGAAAAAGAGGAAAGTTCAGCCAGCAATGTTTTTCACAGCAATGCGGTTTGCAAAAATATATATATATTCTGCGGTCTTGCAAACTTACCTGTTTGCTAACGCATGATCCTGGCTTAAAACCATGATGATCCCCACTGATTTCTGTCCTGTTTCCGCGAGTGCTGAAAAGGTAATCATTGTTCTCATTTGTGCTGTGGAAGCTACGTGAAGCTTCTGAGGATGAAAGAACACTTCTTTATAGGAAAGAAACAAACCAGTGGTGGCTCAGAGTAAAAACCAAATATGTGCCTTGGATTTTGTACATCGAAGATCCCCTGGGTAGCCAGGAAGTCGGACATCTCTTTGGGAACAGAGGGTCCTCACCTCTGTGGCAGGATCATGGGAGGTAATTTGTTTATCTGTCTAACTAAGTTAGAGTCCCTGAGGGCATCTGATTTGTGAATTTGGTGTATATGTTGTCAGTTGAAGAAGTCGTCATACTCCAGCTTCGAGCTTATAATCTAATTATAATGTGCTCTGTGGATATGATTATAGAGACTGATGGAAGAGCAAAAGAGAAACAGAATACAAGAGGCATTGTAAACACGGCACAGGGCCATTCATTTTTAAGAGCCTGCATTCTGCAGTGTCTTTAGGGATCTTGCCAAATGTATGATGGAATCTTGAGCTTCCCCTCACCCTACATCCTACATCTGGTTTCAAATGTGTTTAATATTTATACCTTTATTTTCAGTTCTATGCCTAAGCTAACTGTTGCATTTTTTAAAAACTTTCATGGGGTACCTGGGTGGCTCAGTCGGTTAAGCGTCCGACTTTGGCTCAGGTCATAATCTCGCGGTTCGTGGGTTCGAGCCCCACATCAGGCTCTGTGCTGACAGCCAGCTCAGAGCCTAGAGCCTGTTTCAGATTCTGCATCTCCCTCTCTCTCTGACCCTCCCCTGGTCATGCTGTCTCTCTCTCTCAGAAATAAATAAAACATTAAAAATAAATAAATAAAAATAAATAAAAACTTTCACAGAAAGACTATAAACGTACTGGTTGAAGCTTGGTTTGCAAACTGCTGTTACTCCACAAGGTGTTGGATACTGGTCAACAGTGAAATTAGTACAGAAGCAGGATTTAAACATTTAGAAATGTCTAAGGAAGTTTGACATTGCTGCAACATTTAAGCATGTGATCAGCGGTCTCATGTTGTTGAACAAGGTATAGACCAAGGAGGGTAGTCTGCAGCTTGCGTGGTGAGCTGTGTGCTGTGCAAGCTCATTTTGGCCACACACAATATGTATTAGTCTGCTCTGACTGCAAAACAAAATACCACGGACCGGATGGCTGTTTAAATAACAGAAATTAGTTCTCATAATTCTAGAAGCTGGAATTTCAAGATCCAGGGTGTCAGCAAGGTAGATACCATTCTGAGGCCCCTTCCCTTGGCTCGTAGGTGTGCTGTGTGCTCACATGACCTCTTCATTGTGTGTGCGTTCAGAGGAAGGGAGAGAGAGAGCGCGCACTCTTTGGCGTCTCTTCTTATAAGGAGACTAGACTTGTTACATCAGGGCACCACCCTATGGCCTCATTTAATCCTAATTATGCCTTTGTCACCCCTTCTTGAAGTTATAGTCACAGGGCTTCAACGTAGGGATTTGGGTGACACCCAATTCAGTTCAAACACAATGGGGCCATAGGTAGCTCCGCAATGGACTAGGAATTTAAAACTTCAGTCTTCACCACAGATGGTTTGCGAAGCTCTGCCATAGACCTAAATGGGCTAATTAACTTATGTACAAGTAAATATTACTAATATCCAAAGAGGAAACAGTTTGCTCTAGGTTAAAAATGTTTGAATAGTTTTGAAGTTCATGTATCTTGATTTCCTATAAAATCGTGTGAAATGTTGACCCTTTGGAAAGAGAGTACATTAAAACCCGGAAAAGATGTATTGGGCAGTTAATTCCTAATGAGGCCTGGGCTTCAGCTTGATGTAATTACTGCGTGGTAGCTGCTCTTGGAGAGGAGCTGTCTCATCTGTGCAGCGGACTCATAAATCCGCGCCTCGCCTGCTGGCTCTGGCTGCCCGAGGACCCCTCCCCGCGGACATTCAGCAGCACCCCCATCTCGCAGCCTCCCGGGACCCCTCTCTCGTGCTTCCTTCTTCCTTGGATTTCCCGTTGCAACAAATGGTCTTCATGGTGACTCCTTTTGAAACCATGGGACATTCTTGCTTTCCTCTTTTCCTTTAGCGAATTCTTTTTGTCTCCCGCCTCCTGGTTCTGCCTCGATGTTGCCTCCTTCTTCAGCCTCTTTCCGGAGCTGCCGTCCGCCTTGCGCCAGGGCCACCATTGCCATGCGTCACTGGAGTATTTCAGTGAATGCCCGACTGCCCTCCTCGACTTCAGTTTCTGCCCCCATCATCTGTTATTTGTAACGCACGGTTCTGACCACCTCCCTTGCGATCCGAAAAGCCTTTGGTTGTTCCCCTTTTCATCAAATAAAGACCAGCATCCTTAGCAGGGGACCTAAGATCCTCTGTGACCTGCCTCTTAGCTGTCTTTCCTCCCCAGCCCCACCCGCCACCCTCCTTCCGTGGACACTTGAGTGTGTGTGTCTTCCTGCTTCGGTGTCTGCCTGGAGTTTCTTCAGTTCTCCAGTTTGCTCCCGTCCAGTTGCTGCTGTCACAGGACCCCTTGTCCTTCGAAGACCCCTTGTCCTTCGAGGACCAGTTTAGACGTCACTTTCCCTGGTCTCCCCATTTAGGGCTCATGATTAATTAATTAATGTGCTTCCGTAACATGTTCCTGTGTCGTAACAGCGTTTCCCATATTCTCTCTTCTCTGACTAGTGTGGCACCGTATCTTTTTTTTTTTTTTTTAACATCCTTCTCCTAACCTATTTGTGCCTGTATGTTTTAAGTATGTTTCTTCTAAGCGGCATATGATTAGGCCTTAGTGTTGTAAGTAGTCTGACAATCTCTGCCTTTTAATTAGGATGTTAAGCATTTATATTTAACTTGGTGATTGATACGGTTAGACTGAAGTCTACCATCTTGCTGTTTGTTCTTTTTCCTGCCTTCTAATGAATTCGTAGAAGTTTGTGTGTATGTGTATGAGTCTATATTTTTTCTCCTTTTTGGAATTAATAGCTATAAGTCTGTTTTATTGCAGGGATTGCTTTAAGGTTGATATTCTGCATCTTTATTTTCTCACAGCCTGTCCTCAAGAGAGATTATATCACTCTGTGTACAGCATGAGAGCCATACGATAGTATATTTACACTTCTGTTTCTCTCCTCCTTCATAATTATGTCCCAGTATTGAATCAGGACCCTCTGAATACTCTATCTGATGACCCCATGAGTTAGGTTTTCCAGTCGGACTGGTGGGAATGGACACTATCTCAATCCTGTGTGAGCACCAGGCATACTGTTCCCTCGAATCCATTCAGATGCTGCTTTCCCTGACTTGAGGTCGCTTCCTCAGACATGCGACCAAGGGACACCATCTGCAGACCTCCTCGTTTGGCTCGCATTTGGTGCCATGTTTTCCCTGAACTCTCACTGCAGCTCAGGGAACCTGCTAGGCTCAACCTTACCTTCTCTCCCCTTGCTGAGCCCTGGAAACTTTCTCTAGACAGTAAGCTAGAGTGACTGGGTCCCCACCTTGTTTCCTGTGTCTCAGGATCGTAGTCCTCCACTGTTCAATATCCATTGTCTTGAAGACTGTTGTTTCGTAAAATTTTGGTGGTTGCTGTTTTGGGTGGGAGGGTTATTTCATCTTGGTGGGAGTGGAGGGTATTTTTAATCATTAAGAATACAATATTTTTAATACAGTTAACTGTGTAAGAATGAAAATAAAATCCTTTTCATTTCCATAAGTGGCACTTCCATCTTTCTAATTGCCCTGGCCCAAATCCAGGGAGTCACCCTTGACCTGTCTCCCTACAGCCCTAGATCCAAACATCTTGTTCACTTTAAAGTATGTCCAGACTCTGACTGCTACTCACCTCCTCTCCTGTTATGGTCCAGTCACACTCTGTGACTCTGGACAAATTCCTGAACCTCTTTGTACCTCTGTTTCTCATCTGTAAGATAATGTGAGATAATAGTACCTACCTTCATATCATTGTTATGAAAAGAAACAAGCCAGTGTTTTTAAAGTGCTTACAACAGTGGCTGGTATTTCTTCGATGAAAAATGGCAGCCTGACTCTCTTGTGTCTGGTTGGCTCCTGAGATGTTGATCTTCCCCTACCTCTGCTTTTCCCATGTGCCCAGAGCCGCATTCCGTGCTGGGAAGCACAGAGGGGTGAGAGGGCAGGGGTGGGGACCGGCCCATCGTTGCCTGAAACTCACCTCTGTGCTCCAGAAATGCGTAATGCGAAGACGGAGTTGGGTGTAAAGAAGGAAGATCGTTTATTACTTTGCCAGGCGCGGGGGCTGCAGCAGGCTAATGCCTCCAATACCGCAGGCCATCCTGGAGGGAAAGGCCTGAGGGGTTTTGTGGGAAAATACAGGATCTGGGCAGTTTCGATACTTCCCTGGTCCATGCTGCCGGCTGTGTCTGTCAGGTCTGCAAGGTGGCCTCCTGACCAGTGCTGCGGGCGGCCATCCAGGCCTCGTTACTGAGTAAACACCAAGGTCAGCGAGGTGTCAGTATCGATACCGAGTTCCTGGAACAAAGGATTCTACAGACAAACAGGGGAAGGTGGGGAGGGAGGCTTCAAGCATGGGGAGGGCCGAAGTTGTCCAGGTTAGGGTAGAGCCTTGCTGGATCACGAGCGTGCCCCTCTTCGTTTCCATCCATCTTCGTGTTCCTATAGCGGGCTCACCATCAGGGGCTCCAGCCCCCCTCACACCCCCACTCCAGCCTACAGCCTGGGCCGTCCTTTAAGGAAAGCACAGGCAGAGCCTGTGACCTCGGAGTTTCTGTGACAAGACTGTGTGCTGCTCTACGACTTCGCCCTTGCGCTGTGGACCTCCTTGTCACATGCCTGTACTACCCAGGGGAACACCTGGGAGGGGCAGTGCCCTGATGCTGGCAGGCACAGATTGACCCTCCCAGTGAAGAGCCCCCCTACTTTGTGAGTGGCTTCTAGGGGCCAGAAGGCATTTTCTCCCCTCATACAGGCCCCGTTCTTGGGGGACGACAGATAGAGGGCCCCCCCCCCGATCCTCTCTGGTATCAGGGCCCATGCAGGGCACACATCCTACAACTAAAAGTGGGCTGCTACGGTGGGAGCTCAGAAATGAGGGGCAGTGACATGAGCAGCCATGAGCCAAAACCAGGCGCATGTCTTCTTCCTGACTGTTTACACGTGAAGAAAGATGCTTAGGTTTATTTTATGAAAGATCATTTTCAGGCAGAGATAGAGATTGGATGTTAGACATTAATTTAATCTGGAAGAGCTTATGCAGACCCCACGCTCAGGCTGAATAGAATTGGGAATGTCAGTCTAGAACTAGGGCCTTGTTAAAACATTTTTCTGAGATTTTGCAGATACTGTCAAGTCAATAAATTGATGTATGAACTATATTTTGTAATTTTCTAAAAAAAATCTAATTTGTGTTGCTAGAGCAGCAGTAAAAAAAAGCCAAATAACCATAATGTATAAATAAATTATATTGGAAATATAATAATACTTATTTGTGCATATTGCAGTCTGTCGTTTCATTGCCATTTTTTTCTTGCATTAAAGTGTCTTTGTATCACTTAAAGCTATAGTCTTTAAAAATGGTATTAAAGTGATTATAAAATTGTGAACATTGCTTATAAAAATTCACTAATTGGTCAAATTAATCAAACTATAATATTTTTGTTTATAACAATTTTAATTAAGCTATGAAATGGGATAACTGCTAGGTAGTTAATTTTTGTCACCTTGAGAACAGCATGATTCTACCAAAACTAAATATGATTGTGTCATATTTAACACATTACTATTTAAAAAGATCATCTTTTTTTCCAGCCTAGCTGGAGATGTGAATAGCATGCAGCATGTAAATTCTGGCTGACTTAGTAAGATTATTGGGGAGGTTTTTTTTTAATAGTTTATTGTCAAATTAGTTTCCACATAACACCCAGTGCTCATCCCCACAAGTGCCCTCCTCCATGCCCCTCCCCCCTCCCCCCACATCCATCAGTCCTCAGTTTTTGTCAGCATTTAAGAGTCTCTCATGGTTTGCCTCTCTCCCT